>NW_027666863.1:0-137500 GCF_963457725.1 Sprattus sprattus | reverse complement strand
CACAGCCTTCAGACGATCAGTCATCAGCACAAGTTCGCCTCATGAAAACCGGAGATTCCTACCGATATGCCACGTCCCACTGTGTGGTGTGTTTGTTTAGTGTGTAGCGCAGTTACACTACGGGGTGTTGAGCTGCTTATTATGTGTAGGTTTTTAAGGATGCAATGTGCATTGTGGTCCGGTGCTTCCGCCCTGTATAGCTTTTCCTCTTAAGCTTTTCACTTTAATATAAAGTATTCAATCCCTACTTTGTAGGATGTCACTCAAGATAGTTAAGGATCCTCTCAGAACACTCTTACAAAGTCTCGACGCGAGAGCTTTTGCACTGCTCTTAGAAAGTCCCATTCTCTTGAGGATCTTGTTGTTGGGTTTATGCCAGAGGCCCCTCGCTCCCAGTGGAAATCCGTGTATTTCCACTTCCTCTACACCCATGACCTGTTTCACCAAGTACTTGATGGGTTTGTAGTGCTTTACTTTCTCTCGGCCTGCGAGTTTTAGTGTGTTGATGTTCCTTTCAAACCGCACTGTCACATCCAGCACCATTGCCTTACCATCTTTGCAAAAGACCAAGTCTGGGCGTCTCACATTTGGTCTGCTTCCAAATTCTTTCTCCCTGTGGACAACCCAGCCCTGCTTCTTCGCAGCGACTGCCAGTCGATGGCATGCAAAATTGTGTCGCTCCAGTCGTTTCGCCCTACCGCTGGGACATGCTCCGAGGAGGTGTGAGGCGGACTCAAGCCTCGCGTGACAGCCTCGGCAACTCGCGTTCCACTTGCTTTGGCCCCTTGCCATAAATTCCCTGGTAGGGTAGACGCTCACTTGTAGCTGTAGTGCTTGTGAGCAGAATTTGTGTTGCACTTTTGGGAGTTTGGAGAGCCAGGCATTAGACTCTGGAGAGTCTTTGAACCAGGCTATTCCAACTCCCTGCACCGATTTGCCTGCCCACCGGTCGAACTCTACATCTTGCCACTCGCATGGTCTCTTGTACCGGGATAGCTGAGGGGCCCCATCTGCTTCAGTAACGTTCGTTACTGGCACACCCTCTGGAGTTGGTAATTTCTCCAGTTGCCCGCCCGCTTTGAGCCAAGCTCTTCTCCAGTCCTCCAGCCCGTTCTGGTCCCAGGCTATCTTTCTGATGACTTCATCATCAGAGTGCAAAAGTTTCCACAACCGCTTTGCCTGCATAGCAGGAATAACGGCGCTCAACTTTTGTAGCCCCAGACCTCCGTCTCTCGCTCTAGCATAGAGCAACCCATCACATGTGGTCTGCGCTAGACCCAGCCATGTTTTTACTGTGCTACGTAGTAGCCGGTCCAGCAGTCGCAGCCGAACTATACTGTAGTCGCAGTGGTCGGCCCGGTAGAAATGCCTGGGGATTATGAAGGTCTTAAGCAGCCAAATCTTTTGAGGGGCAGTTAATGGTGTCGCCCCTACCTTATCCAGCGCCACTTGTAACTCTTTGAGAATGTCGGGTTTCTCGAGGCCCCTCACTGGACCGACCTGAATTCCCAGATATCTTACCGCCCTTCCACTTTCAACCATTTCTATTGGTGTCCCCTCGATCTGCCAGGGGGGACAGTCATTCACTTTCATTTTCATGCTGTGTTTCAAGGGGGTAACCATGAAGCCGAAGCACTTGCTTGCGTGCACCTTAAGCCCGTCAGGGCACAGAAGTCATTCAGGATTCTGATATTGAAATCCATGTTCTTCCATGTGTCGCTGACCAGCACCAGGTCATCTGCGAATGCAAGCGAGACCAGCTTTGTGTCTGCGATATTTACTCCCTTACCGAGGCTTTCCAGTGTGTGGAGCAGTGGATCAAGAGCCAGATTGAAAAGCAATGGGGACAGTGGGTCACCCTGCTTCACACCGACTTTCATTGCAATGGGTTCAGATTGTTCTCCCCCGGCTTCAATGCAAGTTACGCCCCCGTCGTACGAGCTTTGTATTGTGTTTATGATGTGTTCATCCAGACCTCTCTGCCTGAGCACTGCAAGCAAGTGCTCGTGTGTCACCGTATCGAAAGCCTTTGCCACGTCCACGAGCACCACCGCTAGTGACTTTCTCTCCCTCCTGCTGGCTTTAACCAGACTTTGAAGGATGTGAAGATTCTCACTACAGCCAGGAGAGTCCCTGAACCCTCGCTGCCTGTCGTGGATAGTGCAGGCTTTCGTAAGGCGCCCATTTAGCAGTCGTGAGAACAGCCGCATCAGCATCGAGCCGATAGTGATTGGGCGCCAGTTATTCGGGTCATTCAACAGCAGAGGGTCGGAGGTCTTTGGTATCAGTACAGTTCTCGCGGGCTTTACACACTGAGGTATGAACCCCGCCGCAAGCCAGCTGCCAAAGAGTTTTGATAGCTTCACACCCTTCGGGTCCCAGAGGAGTAGGTCATCCCGCCCGATGCCGTCCGTGCCTGGTGCCGATTTCCTGTCCGTCTTTCTGAGGTGTGTGAGCACCTCTTCGGGGGTGAACAGGGTGGAGAAGTGTTCGTTGTCCGCCCCGCTGGCGGCCTTAAAGCCTCCCAAGCCCTTGAGGGCACCTTCTGACCCCATCCAACGCCTTTCAAACACTTCGTGTAATTGAGGCAGCGGGACTGGGCAGTCGGTCGCTTCACTCCCGTCAAGGACATAGCTAACAAGCTTAGCCGGGTCCGTACTCATTAGTTTTCTGAGTTTATGGACCTCATCCCTCTTCATTTCTCGCTTGCTTCGGGGCTTCATCGGCTCGCCAGCTTTGCTGTTCTTTTTGGTCGCTGGACCTTTTCTTCTCGCCTCCCTTATCACCATCGCCGTAGCGGTCTCAATGGCCACTGCTGCGCCCGGGTCCTTCCTGCTTGCCAGTGTGAGCGCCCGCCTGATTTCGTGTTCGTGAGTGTACATGTCAATGAGAGCACCAGCTTGCCACCTTAATTTTCTGTTGAGGCCAGTTACTGCTTGTAACCCTCGTGGCTGTATCAGCAGATTGAGTTCAGCAGGGATTTCCTGCCTCTCCAGGTTTGCCTCTGTTGGCTGCAGTAAGAGCTTAGTGCTTCTCCTGTGAGATTGCCGTCTCATGCACTGTCTTTTCTCTTTCACTTCGTGGGAGGACCTACCTGGAAGCTGACTTGCAATTTCCACATTCATGTAATATACAGAGTATTGGCCTTGCTCGAGAGCCTCCTCCATCTCCATCAAAGTTTTTAGTTATTTTACAGACCACTTAGCCTTGCGACCTGTGGTCTTGCCCTTCTTCATCGCAGCCATTCCTGCTGGATGTTCTGGCAGATTTCTCTGCCCACCCCGTGGGGTTCCGGTTACTGTGCGGGGTGCAACACCGTACCTGTGATTTTTACAATCGACTTCCACTGCCGACAACGGTTAGGAAACCGAAAAACATATAATTTTATATTATATGATTGCTGTGTGACTTTTACAACTGATTTACACAATCCTCAGCAACGGCCTGCCAGCGGGAGGGGTCGACCGAAATTCCCTACCCTCCCAAGTAGAGGCCCCGTGGGACCTCAGCACCTGGGATGCGAAATCACCGGGGGCAGAAAGGATACTCCGGCGTACACCGGGCGCCTTTCTAGGGTGAAACGTGTGAGACGAATGGCTTTAAAAAAAGATAAAAACAAAATATTATATTTTCTGTTTAAAGAACTTGCCAGGTTCTTTTCACAGAGTTTGCTGAGTTCTGTTACAGAGTTTGCCACGTTCTGTTTACAGAGTTTCCCTCACTCCGTTTACAGAGTTTTCCGGGTTGTGTATACAGAGTTTGCCAAGTTCTGTCTTCAAAGTATGCCATGTTCTGCTTACAGAGTTTGCCACGTTCTGTTTACAGAGTTGTATTGCGATTTGTGTGTTATTTTTCTCCGGGGATTCATATGCAACTTAGGACATAGTTGCTTCAGGTGGGATTTGAACCTGCGATTCTCAGATGTTCTTCTGAAATCTTACCCTTTGCGGGTTTCGAACCTGTGCTCTTCAGGTTCGTGGAGCCGCGCCCTACCCACTGAGCCACCGTGCTGATACAGAATCCCACCTGTCAGTGCGACCAAGTCACCGATTCCTCCCACAGTAAATTTCCAGGCTATTTCCTCTTTCAGAGCCAATCTTTATCCCATAATTGGGGTTATTGCTAGCCAACTTCCCTCAATCATTTGGATCAACTCTGATATTTATTTAGCCTTAATGTTCTTGAGATTCGTTTTTGCCCCGACCCTATGACAGAGTCATAGTTACTTTTCCATAAGAGTCATAGTATGACTCTCTTATGGAACCTTAAGAGACTCATAGTTACTGGTTAACCATGGGTAAAAAAAAGTTGGGGGTGCTGGCGCGAGCTCCATGGCCTACCCTCCCGAGCCAAAACGGTCAGTCCGACGACAGTGCACTTTTTTCGGACACTCTCTGAGGATTCCCCTTAAGCCTGGAGGATGCCAAAAAGAGGTTTTGCCACCGGGTACCATCTCGGGACTAGAGAGCTCCTTTTCAGAAGCCTCCTGGAGGATTGTAACAAGGCCCCAGAAGCTCATAGAGAGTCCGTTGATGGTGCATCTTTCTCGGGCACATGTTTTTGACATTATGGTGCATCTGGAAATCGAAAACAAGGGACTCGAAGCTCGCAGAGAGTCCGTTGATGGTGCATCTTTGGCGGACACATGTTTTTGACATTATGGTGCCTCTGGAAGTCGAAAACAAGGGACTCAAAGCTGGTAAAGAGTCCGTTGATGGTGCTCTGTCCTCGGACACATTATGTTCACATCCTGGTGCCTGTGGAGGATGTAACTAGGGGTGTAGCTGCACATGGCCAGTCCGCTGAAGGTGACCTATTCTCGGACACATTCTGTCACATCCTGGTGCCTGTGGAAGGTGTAACTAGGGGTGTAGCTGCACATGGCCAGTCCGCTGAAGGTGCACTGTTCTCGGACACATGTTCCTCAAATCCTGGTCCTCCTGGAGGATATAGAGGGGTCTAGAGGCTCATGGCATGTCCGCTGAAGGTGCAGTATTCTCGGACACCTTTGAGCAGGGTCCTACCCCTCTGGAGGTCTGAAAATTCTGGATTTTTTCTAAGTCCATTTTGGTTAACCATGGGTAGGGTTTTGGTTAACCATGGGTACGAAAAAGTTGGGGGTGGTGGCGAGGGCTCCACAAAATACCCTCCCGACCGAAAACGGTCAGTCCGACGACCATGCACCTTTCTCGGACACCTTCTGAAAATCCCCCTAAGGCCTGGAGGATCACAGAAAGAGGTTTTGCCACCGGGTGACGGCGCGAAATCGAGAGCACCCTAAAAAAGTGGACTTAGGCTCAGAACGAAAAATAAAAAAAGTTCCACAAAGAGGTAACTCAGCCTCTGAGTGTCCGATTTTCAAGCGGTTTGAAGCGGACTGTTGACCACACTCTCTTCCCTCTCCCGGAGGATGTATAGGGGTCTAGAGGCTCAAGGCATGTCCGCTGAAGGTGACCTATTCTCGGACACATTATGTTCACATCCTGGTGCCTGTGGAGGATGTAACTAGGGGTGTAGCTGCACATGGCCAGTCCGCTGAAGGTGACCTATTCTCGGACACATTCTGTCACATCCTGGTGCCTGTGGAAGGTGTAACTAGGGGTGTAGCTGCACATGGCCAGTCCGCTGAAGGTGCACTGTTCTCGGACACATGTTCCTCAAATCCTGGTCCTCCTGGAGGATATAGAGGGGTCTAGAGGCTCATGGCATGTCCGCTGAAGGTGCAGTATTCTCGGACACCTTTGAGCAGGGTCCTACCCCTCTGGAGGTCTGAAAATTCTGGATTTTTTCTAAGTCCATTTTGGTTAACCATGGGTAGGGTTTTGCTTAACCATGGGTACGAAAAAGTTGGGGGTGGTGGCGAGGGCTCCACAAAATACCCTCCCGACCGAAAACGGTCAGTCCGACGACCATGCACCTTTCTCGGACACCTTCTGAAAATCCCCCTAAGGCCTGGAGGATCACAGAAAGAGGTTTTGCCACCGGGTGACGGCGCGAAATCGAGAGCACCCTAAAAAAGTGGACTTAGGCTCAGAACGAAAAATAAAAAAAGTTCCACAAAGAGGTAACTCAGCCTCTGAGTGTCCGATTTTCAAGCGGTTTGAAGCGGACTGTTGACCACACTCTCTTCCCTCTCCCGGAGGATGTATAGGGGTCTAGAGGCTCAAGGCATGTCCGCTGAAGGTGACCTATTCTCGGACACATTCTGTCACATCCTGGTGTCTGTGGAGGATGTAACCAGGGGTGTAGCTGCTCAGGGCCAGTCCGCTGAAGGTGCACTGTTCTCGTACACTTGTTCCTCAAATCCTGGTCCTCCTGGAGGATATAGAGGGGTCTAGAGGCTCATGGCATGTCCGCTGAAGGTGCAGTATTCTCGGACACCTTTGAGCAGGGTCCTACCCCTCTGGAGGTCTGAAAACTGTGGATTTTTTCTAAGTCCATTTTGGTTAACCATGGGTAGGGTTTTGGTTAACCATGGGTACGAAAAAGTTGGGGTTGGTGGCGGAGGCTCCACAAAATACCCTCCCGACCGAAAACGGTCAGTCCGACGACCATGCACCTTTCTCGGACACCTTCTGAAAATCCCCCTAAGGCCTGGAGGATCACAGAAAGAGGTTTTGCCACCGGGTGATGGCGCGTAATCGAGAGCACCCTAAAAAAGTGGACTTAGGCTCAGAACGAAAAATAAAAAAAGTTCCACAAAGAGGTAACTCAGCCTCTGAGTGTCCGATTTTCAAGCGGTTTGAAGCGGACTGTCGACCACACTCTCCTCCCTCTCCCGGAGGATATATAGGGGTCTAGAGGCTCAAGGCATGTCCGCTGAAGGTGACCTATTCTCGGACACATTCTGTCACATCCTGGTGCCTGTGGAGGATGTAACCAGGGGTGTAGCTGCTCAGGGCCAGTCCGCTGAAGGTGCACTGTTCTCGTACACTTGTTCCTCAAATCCTGGTCCTCCTGGAGGATATAGAGGGGTCTAGAGGCTCATGGCATGTCCGCTGAAGGTGCAGTATTCTCGGACACCTTTGAGCAGGGTCCTACCCCTCTGGAGGTCTGAAAACTGTGGATTTTTTCTAAGTCCATTTTGGTTAACCATGGGTAGGGTTTTGGTTAACCATGGGTACGAAAAAGTTGGGGTTGGTGGCGGAGGCTCCACAAAATACCCTCCCGACCGAAAACGGTCAGTCCGACGACCATGCACCTTTCTCGGACACCTTCTGAAAATCCCCCTAAGGCCTGGAGGATCACAGAAAAAGGTTTTGCCACCGGGTGACGGCGCGAAATCGAGAGCACCCTAAAAAAGTGGACTTAGGCTCAGAACGAAAAATAAAAAAAGTTCCACAAAGAGGTAACTCAGCCTCTGAGTGTCCGATTTTCAAGCGGTTTGAAGCGGACTGTTGACCACACTCTCCTCCCTCTCCCGGAGGATATATAGGGGTCTAGAGGCTCAAGGCATGTCCGCTGAAGGTGACCTATTCTCGGACACATTCTGTCACATCCTGGTGCCTGTGGAGGATGTAACCAGGGGTGTAGCTGCTCAGGGCCAGTCCGCTGAGGGTGCACTGTTCTCGGACACATGTTCCTCAAATCCTGGTCCTCCTGGAGGATATAGAGGGGTCTAGAGGCTCTTGGCATGTCCGCTGAAGGTGCAGTATTCTCGGACACCTTTGAGCAGGGTCCTACCCCTCTGGAGGTCTGAAAACTGTGGATTTTTTCAAAGTCCATTTTGGTTAACCATGGGTAGGGTTTTGGTTAACCATGGGTACGAAAAAGTTGGGGGTGGTGGCGGAGGCTCCACAAAATACCCTCCCGACCGAAAACGGTCAGTCCGACGACCATGCACCTTTCTCGGACACCTTCTGAAAATCCCCCTAAGGCCTGGAGGATCACAGAAAGAGGTTTTGCCACCGGGTGACGGCGCAAAATCGAGAGCACCCTAAAAAAGTGAACTTAGGCTCAGAACGAAAAATAAAAAAAGTTCCACAAAGAAGTAACTCAGCCTCTGAGTGTCCGATTTTCAAGCGGTTTGAAGCGGACTGTTGACCACACTCTCCTCCCGCTCCTCTCCTAAACCTTCTGACCGATTGGAAACCGTGACCCTCCAGGGGAGGCACCCTGTCTCACAGGTCCCACCTCCCCGCCATCGCGGTCAGCCACCAGGCCGGGGACGCCGAGGGCTCTACGGAGCTCTCTGTCACCGCGCCGAACCCTTCTTTAGCGAGAATTTCCCCCGGATGAGTGGGGAGAGGCATATTAGTGGCTGAGGTACCTGAGAAGCACAGGTTCGAACCCCGCGAAGGGCAAGTCTCGGTGAAACCACCCATTAAAGGTGTTAGTTTCGACGAAACCACCTGAAAATCGTAGGATCGAACCCCACATGAAGCAACTCTGAGAGAGAGAAAGATTGAAAGAGAAAGAGCCTGGGAAAATATGGGGTGAGGAATCGGTGATTTGGGCGCACTGACAGGCGGAATTCTGTACCAGCACGGTGGCTTAGTGGTTAGGGCGCGGCACCACAGACCTGATGAGCACAGGTTCGAAACCCGCAAAGGGTAAGATTCCAGAAAACCATCTGAGAATTGCAGGTTCAAATCCCACCTGAAGCAACTCTGTCCTAAGTTGTGAATGACTCCCCGGTATGAAAGAAAGGCTCTACTCTATAAAGGAAAAGCTATACAGGGCGGAAGCACCAGACCACGATGCACATTGCATCCTTAAAAACCTACACATAATAAGCAGCTCAACACCCCGAAGTGCAACTGCGCTACACACTAAACAAACACACCACACAGTCAACTGCGCTACACACTAAACAAACACACCACACGCTGAAGGTGCAGTTTTCTCGGACACCTTTGAGCAGGGTCCTACCCCTCTGGAGGTCTGAAAACTGTGGATTTTTTCTAAGTCCATTTTGGTTAACCATGGGTAGGGTTTTGGTTAACCATGGGTACGAAAAAGTTGGGGGTGGTGGCGGAGGCTCCACAAAATACCCTCCCGACCGAAAACGGTCAGTCCGACGACCATGTACCTTTCTCGGACACCTTCTGAAAATCCCCCTAAGGCCTGGAGGATCACAGAAAGAGGTTTTGCCATCGGGTGACGGCGCGAAATCGAGAGCACCCTAAAAAAGTGGACTTAGGCTCAGAACGAAAAATAAAAAAAGTTCCACAAAGAGGTAACTCAGCCTCTGAGTGTCCGATTTTGAAGCGGACTGTTGACCACACTCTCCTCCCTCTCCCGGAGGATATATAGGGGTCTAGAGGCTCAAGGCATGTCCGCTGAAGGTGACCTATTCTCGGACACATTCTGTCACATCCTGGTGCCTGTGGAGGATGTAACCAGGGGTGTAGCTGCTCAGGGCCAGTCCGCTGAAGGTGCACTGTTCTCGGACACATGTTCCTCAAATCCTGGTCCTCCTGGAGGATATAGAGGGGTCTAGAGGCTCATGGCATGTCCGCTGAAGGTGCAGTATTCTCGGACACCTTTGAGCAGGGTCCTACCCCTCTGGAGGTCTGAAAACTGTGGATTTTTTCTAAGTCCATTTTGGTTAACCATGGGTAGGGTTTTGGTTAACCATGGGTACGAAAAAGTTCGGGGTGGTGGCGGAGGCTCCACAAAATACCCTCCCGACCGAAAACGGTCAGTCCGACGACCATGTACCTTTCTCGGACACCTTCTGAAAATCCCCCTAAGGCCTGGAGGATCACAGAAAGAGGTTTTGCCATCGGGTGACGGCGCGAAATCGAGAGCACCCTAAAAAAGTGGACTTAGGCTCAGAACGAAAAATAAAAAAAGTTCCACAAAGAGGTAACTCAGCCTCTGAGTGTCCGATTTTCAAGCGGTTTGAAGCGGACTGTTGACCACACTCTCCTCCCTCTCCCGGAGGATATATAGGGGTCTAGAGGCTCAAGGCATGTCCGCTGAAGGTGACCTATTCTCGGACACATTCTGTCACATCCTGGTGCCTGTGGAGGATGTAACCAGGGGTGTAGCTGCTCAGGGCCAGTCCGCTGAAGGTGCACTGTTCTCGGACACATGTTCCTCAAATCCTGGTCCTCCTGGAGGATATAGAGGGGTCTAGAGGCTCATGGCATGTCCGCTGAAGGTGCAGTATTCTCGGACACCTTTGAGCAGGGTCCTACCCCTCTGGAGGTCTGAAAACTGTGGATTTTTTCTAAGTCCATTTTGGTTAACCATGGGTAGGGTTTTGGTTAACCATGGGTATGAAAAAGTTGGGGGTGGTGGCGGAGGCTCCACAAAATACCCTCCCGACCGAAAACGGTCAGTCCGACGACCATGCACCTTTCTCGGACACCTTCTGAAAATCCCCCTAAGGCCTGGAGGATCACAGAAAGAGGTTTTGCCACCGGGTGATGGCGCGTAATCGAGAGCACCCTAAAAAAGTGGACTTAGGCTCAGAACGAAAAATAAAAAAAGTTCCACAAAGAGGTAACTCAGCCTCTGAGTGTCCGATTTTCAAGCGGTTTGAAGCGGACTGTTGACCACACTCTCCTCCCTCTCCCGGAGGATATATAGGGGTCTAGAGGCTCAAGGCATGTCCGCTGAAGGTGACCTATTCTCGGACACATTCTGTCACATCCTGGTGCCTGTGGAGGATGTAACCAGGGGTGTAGCTGCTCAGGGCCAGTCCGCTGAAGGTGCACTGTTCTCGGACACATGTTCCTCAAATCCTGGTCCTCCTGGAGGATATAGAGGGGTCTAGAGGCTCATGGCATGTCCGCTGAAGGTGCAGTATTCTCGGACACCTTTGAGCAGGGTCCTACCCCTCTGGAGGTCTGAAAACTGTGGATTTTTTCTAAGTCCATTTTGGTTAACCATGGGTAGGGTTTTGGTTAACCATGGGTATGAAAAAGTTGGGGGTGGTGGCGGAGGCTCCACAAAATACCCTCCCGACCGAAAACGGTCAGTCCGACGACCATGCACCTTTCTCGGACACCTTCTGAAAATCCCCCTAAGGCCTGGAGGATCACAGAAAGAGGTTTTGCCACCGGGTGATGGCGCGTAATCGAGAGCACCCTAAAAAAGTGGACTTAGGCTCAGAACGAAAAATAAAAAAAGTTCCACAAAGAGGTAACTCAGCCTCTGAGTGTCCGATTTTCAAGCGGTTTGAAGCGGACTGTTGACCACACTCTCCTCCCTCTCCCGGAGGATATATAGGGGTCTAGAGGCTCAAGGCATGTCCGCTGAAGGTGACCTATTCTCGGACACATTCTGTCACATCCTGGTGCCTGTGGAGGATGTAACCAGGGGTGTAGCTGCTCAGGGCCAGTCCGCTGAAGGTGCACTGTTCTCGGACACATGTTCCTCAAATCCTGGTCCTCCTGGAGGATATAGAGGGGTCTAGAGGCTCATGGCATGTCCGCTGAAGGTGCAGTATTCTCGGACACCTTTGAGCAGGGTCCTACCCCTCTGGAGGTCTGAAAACTGTGGATTTTTTCTAAGTCCATTTTGGTTAACCATGGGTAGGGTTTTGGTTAACCATGGGTACGAAAAAGTTGGGGGTGGTGGCGGAGGCGTGGTGTTGGAGGCTCCACAAAATACCCATCCGACCGAAAACGGTCAGTCCGACGACCATGCACCTTTCTCGGACACCTTCTGAAAATCCCCCTAAGGCCTGGAGGATCACAGAAAGAGCTTTTGCCACCGGGTGACGGCGCGAAATCGAGAGCAGTGGCGGACCTAGTCATTTGGGGGCCTAAGGCGAAAACATAGCCAGGGGCCCTCTTCATCCGTCCTTTTAATGCAAAAAAAAAAGGGCCACCTCAAAGCAGGGGCGGACTGGGGGGAAAAAGTGGCCCGGGAGTTGTCTGTCAGAGCGGCCCACTTAATATACGGCGCGTTGCCCGCTCAATGTATGCAAAATACCCATACACTTGACATAATTTTGGATGATTACAAAGAAATAACATTATATATGTTTTTTAATAACATTTGGATCCACAAATTTGCCTGGATGGACACATGGAATAAAATGATACTGGCTATTGTAACACTCCAAGGAAGGTAGGGCCTATAGTTTGCTAGATGAATATGCTTAACTCTGGGCTAGTATCAGATGGTTAGGCCTATATGTATAACTACAGAGCCTTTAGGAATAAATGTCAGCAGAGAAAGAGTACACAATTTTTTTGATAATGATTAGGGCGACCTACATTAAGCAATATCATTTTTTTTGTAGGCTGATTAACTCATACAGCAATACCTTTTTGTATAGTAGATGGCAGCACACAATCAAAATATTTCCCCTCTACCTACATAGCTACAGTAGCTAGTTATATGGAAGAAAGTTGCATTCAGGAGCCTTCATAAGCAAACATGATTTGGCTCCGCATTAAATTATCCCACTTTTTCATTATCCACATGTCTCAAATGTTGTATGATGCAACATAGCTTTACAGGACACATAAATGTCCAGTAACAACGTAAAGAAGGGGGCAACATATAAGTCAAAACCAACTATATTTATTGACTGATCTCGAAAGTATTGGCTTACAAAAGCTAACTAAGTCTTCACAAAGAAAATAAATCAGTGTTAGGGCAAAAAGCGAACATTCACACTGTACAACCTATGAAAAGTGACAGCGGTAGCCTACAAATAAAGAAATACAGACCGCGTTAGCCACTTCACAGCGTGCTAGCCATGATTTTCTTTCGTTCCAATTCTTGGATGTAGGGTTCCACCCTTTATAGAAACCTGTTGAATCGATACATTTGGTGTAGGAAGTCCTAATTGTTTTGTTGTCAATATATCTTAATTAGTACGCCGACAGAGAAGAAAATCTCCTTTTCCTGAAAGCAGTTCGTCGCCACAATCGCCCTTAAGGTCCGCCGCCACTGGTTTGAACTTTGTTGTAGAAATGAACAGAACAGAACATGGGTGTAAACAAGGGTGAAAACATCAGTGGTAATGATAGTGTTGCATGCTGGGTGTGTGATTATGTGTGTGTGTGTGTGTGTGTGTGTGTGTGTAGGGGTGTTAAAGGTGTCTACGAGCGAGACATGCAAGTATTAGGCTAGAGTGATTAACATTTAATAACAAATAAACATAGTAAGACTGACGGAGGAGATTAGAAAATAGTAAGACAATAGTAACCATGAGTGTGAATACAGGTCACTAGGAGTAGTATAAATAGCAGACAGTGAATCCCGTTGGTTATCATGACAGGTATATAATGTATTCGCTTAAGCAAGGAAAACTGTCGCAACCGACGATATCTGCGGGAGGGCCGGTTGGTTATGGACTTAGGCCGTCCCATCAGTGCCTGGGTGGGCAATTTATCGTGGGCTTTCTGCTGGGTGAGGGCCTAAGGCAGTTGCCTAGTTCGCCTTAATGGTAGGTCCGCCACTGGGTACAGGTATGTGGGAGAAGAAATAAATAATTATTACACATAAAGAACACAAATGTATTTGTATGAGACGATTGTTTAAATTTAGATAGAAATATAGTGGGGTTGTTGAGTTTTGTGTTCTCATTAATAGTTTTTTATGTTGCTGATTTGTATCCTATTGTGTCAATTATACTAATTTTATGTGATCTGTAAGTTATGGGAAATGCACTTATGGAGCTCTTAATTTGATATAAATATCCGCGGAGAGGATGTGAAAAAAACGGAACTCATAATTCCCAAATCGTAGGTTCGTATCCCGTCTGCAGACAAAACCAGTTGTGGGTCCAAATATTGTTAAAGCAGTTAGAAATGCATTTCTCAGATAGGTATGGATGCAGAAACACCCACATTTTCTTCCTCCTTCCTCCTCTCTTCTTTTCTCCTCTCTTTTCTCCCTTTTTCCTTCTTCCCCCTCTTTTTTCTCCCCCCCCCTCTTAGATGGCCTTATGGGCCCCAGCTTGAGCGCTGAACCCTAACCAGTAGGCCACGGTTGCCTCTGACAGAAAAGGAGGAGAAATCTGTCATCTCTTCCTGTGCTACCACTGCAGCTCTCATAGCACTAGGAATTCAGCCATTTACATCAGCACTCAGCTTGCATTTACACCTAAAGACAACACACACACACACAGGCACACAGACACACACACAGGCACACAGACACACAGACAAACACACAGGCACACAGACACACAGACACACACACACAACTCTCTCTCTTTCACACACACACCGAGAAAGTTTCAAGGCACCCTCAAATTCTTCAAATTCCTCTGTTGACTGTTTCAAGAGTCCCCCTGAAGCAAAGCCTGAACCCGCCTCTCAGAATCTCTCCCCAGTATATAAGCCTGACCTACTCTGTCGCCATTTTGTGGGCGAAAGAGCTGGAGAGTGGAGCAGCAAGATTCTTAAAGACAAATTTCAGAGACATTTCTTTCAAGATTGCCGTGAGTTTTCAAGACGGTGAGTGTTCTGTTATTACAAGTATGTTTAGCTATTGATATTACTGACTGATATTAGTTAGATGGTTAGTGGCTGGAGAAGCTGTGTGGCAGTCAGCCAGGGGGGAGGTGGGAGGGGAGCTGTGTGTGTGTGTGTGTGTGCGTTTGTGTGTGTGTGTTTGTGTGTGTTGGTCTTGGTGTATTACGACCCCAATTTACCTGAATACATACCAACACTATGAGGACATTTGGGATTATGAAGACCGAGGCCCTGTCCTCATAATCCCGACATTGTATTTGAGTTTATTTCAGCCTGAGGAACAACCTCCCGCTTTTTTGGGCGAAGTCCTAATAAACCACAAAACATGTTTTTTTGTGTATTGATGTGTATCCCAGGAAAAAAAATGCGCCAACTATCGACAGGTTTTGTCACTGCAGAGTCATACACATTTCTGTCCAAAAACATACACAAAATGGGCGTGTATTGGGAATGTACGTTGGAAATAAGCGGGAAGCATGATGCGCAGGCGCAGTAGCAACTTTACACTTTCAGGTAAATTGGGGTCGTAATACACCAAGACCAACACTTTGCCTTCCCCTGCGAGAACAACATCTAAAATTAAGAAGACAAGAGTGTCTACAACCAAAACGGTAAGTTTAAGTTTTTTCATTCATATTTCATCCATATCACATTCATTTGAAAAATTGTCACGCGACGTGTGTAGAAATCAAGGTTGGAGAAGGCAAGCATCTTATATCTTTAGCTAGGCTATGCTAGCTAGCTAGCTAGCTAGGGTGGCAATATATGTCAGTTTAGCCTTACAGCAAAGGAAGAGTAACAGTGTCAACTTGTGTTGATTAGAACCTGCAAAGGGTTTACGTTTTATTCACTTCATTTTGGTTAAGCCCTTTTTCATTTACTATTACTTCGTTTCTGGTCATTCCAATCCCCCGAGTCAACAGCATATCTTGGTTTGCTTCCCATACTTAGCCCCAGAAACATCGTGGTGCTTGTAGTAGTCTAGTGTGGTTTATTACAGTTAGAGAATTAAATATCAGAAAGTGATTCGCCATTATTCATTAATACATTTTACCGTGTGTGAAGGCTGGTGAGTGAATGTTTAAATTGCATTTGCAAAGTTATAATTTGCGGTATTCGCCCGAGATTCGTGAGCTAGTTTGCAAACTTGCAATATTCGATGGGCGCTGTTCGCTGGCGTAGTCTGACGTTGCTTAAGTATAGCTTGTTAGTTTTAGACAAACCATGAGATGGGTTAATCAGAAAATAAGAAGATATCTTCATTAATAACGTTAATTGAAGTATCTGCTGTCTACCATTATTTTGTGGTGAATGTCACACTATCAGAATTTATCAGTCACGGTTTCAATGTATATCTTTAAAGGAACGAGTAGACCCAATTGAAGAATACAAGAAGGTAGTTTGCAAAATATGTATAACCTTAACTGTTAATCGACTATACTATATATGAAACATTATAATTTGCAGAATTTGCCCGGGATTAGAAGGCTAGTTTGCAATATTTGATTAGTGCTTGAGCTACTGTTCGCATGCGATATCTCCATTGAATAACGTTATTTTAAGTATCTGCTGTCTACCATTATCTTGTGGTGAATGTCACACTGCCATGCCAGCATCATATCAGTCAGCTATTATTTACCAACGAGTGGTGACATCTTTGCGTTGTCTATTCAGATTAGCTGTATAGAAACTCATCTTCAAATATGTGATTACTTTTTGCAGATAATGTTTTGTGTCAATTACTGTTTTACTGAAAGGGGCTTTTTATTTGTCATTTTTTTCTCCCAGATGAGTTCAGTCTCTCCTTTTCAGATATGTTGATGGTGAGTATGAGTCTTGTTTTGTGGTCTATATTGCCCAGTAAAAACAGCACTTCCAAGCTCTCCAGCACTACAACCAAAACCAATTGATACGGCGGGTGAAATAAGTATTGAACACGTCACCATTTTTCTCAGTAAATATATTTCCAAAGGTGTTATTGACATGAAATTTTCACCAGATGTTGGTAACAACCCAGGTAATCCAAACATACAAGAAACCAAAACAATTTTTTTCAGAAATTAAGCTATGTCTAATAATATGAAAAGACACAGGGACAAAGTATTGAACACGCTTACTGTTATTTATTGAATACTTTGTACAAAAGCCTTTGTAGCTAATGACGGCTTCAAGACGCTTCCTGTATGGAGAAACTACTTGTATGCATTGCTCAGATGTGAGTTTGGCCCATTCTTCCACACAAACAGTCTTCATATCTTGAAAGTTCTGTGGGCCTCTTCTATGAACTCTGATCTTCAGTTCTTAGATTTTCAAATGGATTCAATTCAGGTGATTGTCTGGGCCATTCCAGCATCCTTATTTTCTTTCTCTGAAACCAATTGAGAGTGTCCTTGGCTGATCATTGTCTTGCTGAAATGTCCACCCTTGTTTCATCTTCAACATCCTGGTAGATGGCAGCACAAAAAACTGTTGGGATGATGTGCAGTGCCATGTCTCCTACAAACATGGTGTGCATTATGTCATCCAAAGAGTTCAATTTTGCTCTCATCTGACCAGACTATTCTCCCAGTATTTCACAGACTTGTCAACATTTCGTGCTGCGAACTTTCAACGAGCTTCAACATGCTTTTTTCTTCAGTAATGGAGTCTTATGTGGTGAGTGTGCATACAGGCCATGGCGGTTGAGTGCATTCTTTTAAACAACTGTACCTGCAAATTTCAGGTCTTACTGAAGCTCTCCACGAGTGGTCCTTGGCTCTTTGACAACTCCTCTGATAATTCTTTTCACTCCTCTGTCAGAAATCTTCCGAGGAGCACCTGGTCGTGGCTAGCTTATGGTGAAATGATGTTCTTTCCACTTTTAGAAATGCGTCTGTAACCAATGCCATCAGTATGTTTTGCAACAATAAGGTTGCAAAGGTCTTGAAAAAGCTCTTTGCTTTTACCCATCATGAGATGCTTCTTGTGTGACACCTTGGTAATAAGACACCTTTTTATAGGCCATCAATTGGGATATTAATTTGCACTGACTAACGGCCGGATTGCTTTCTAATTACTGAAAGATTCCAGCTGTTTTCTTAGCTTTCCATGCCTTTTTGCACCTTCCTTTCTTCATGTGTTCAATACTTTTTTCCTGTGTTATTTCACATTAATACACATTACTTAATTTCTGAATGTATTTTTTTTTTTTTTTTTGTATGTATGTATTACTTGGGTTGTTACCAACATGCGGTGAAAGTTGCATGTCAAAAGCACCTTTGGAAATATATTTACTGAGAAAAATGGCGACGTTCACCCGCTTACCGTAAATCCTCCAATTGTGGCCGGGGCTTGTATTTACTTAAGCTACACAGCGCACCGGCCTTTATTTGGGGCAGGCTTGTATTAGGGGCAATTTTATTATTTAAATAATGGGCATAATTGCAGTAGGCTAATATAATTCATTGCATGCATTCAACACTTCCTGCACATCGCGTAGCGCTTTAGGTGCGGTGTCAACATAAAAAATAAACATCGGAGTTATGGTCTCCACTGTCAGTCACGGAGGAAAAGATTTCCAAAGCCTGGATTTTAATAATTTTTCTAGACACTCTATAATGCTTATCGCGGACTGAAAACATGTACTCAACGAGCTGGTTTGATATCCAGCCTAACTTTCTTTCTACCTCCACCTGCTAGTCGTAGCGTATCGCATTCGTCTCGGGTCAATGTCAAACTTCTTTGCTATTTTTTCTCCCGAATGTTCTTCAGCAATCAGCATACACCGTCTCTTTGAATCTAATATCAAAGTTACGTAAGTCTACTACTGCTTTATGATCCCTTCTGGAAAAAGTAACCTAGCAAACTAAAACGTTACAGATAAACAACAGTAGGCTGTACGATACGTGCATTTAGGCTAAACAATAACGAATTCGCCTAGTAGCCTAGTCCTACGTGGCAAACAGCCCATGAAATTAGCCAACAATATTATTTAATAAAATATTAAACATGAGGAGAACATGTATTTGTGAAATGCATTCAATTAAATTGTGATGTCTACTTTGAGCTGACGGACTGATGCTGGTAGGCTACAGTATAGGCTACTTCATTTTACCCCCGGCTTGTATTCGGGGCCCGGCCTTTATTTGTCCGTATGGACCACGACCCCGGCTACTATCTGAAGCCCGGCTTCTAATTGAATCCCGGCCTTTATTTGAGGATTTACGGTATTTCACCCGCTGTATAGCCACACAGTGTAACAAATTAAAGAAATTGAGTTCTTCAGCACTGTCACAGTAGTGTAATGAAACAGTTGGCAAGAACTGGAAGTGAGATTTTGAATGCTAGCCCTTTTGGTTTAGAAGGATTTTGTGATGTCACAGTTATGAGTGAAGGCAGATTTCTTGATAGGCTAAACCATACACAACTCTGTCTGGAACCACACTGCACTGGGAGGACACCATGATTTACAAGGACTTTGTGATGTCACAGTTATGAGCGAAGGCAGATTTCTAGATGGCTACACCATACACAACTCTGGCATCACACTGCACTGGGAGGACACCATGATTTACAAGGACTTTATGATGTCACAGTTATGAGCGAAGGCAGATTTCTAGATGGCTACACCATACACAACTCTGGCATCACATTGCACTGGGAGGACACCATGATTTACAAGGACTTTGTGATGTCACAGTTATGAGCGAAGGCAGATTTCTAGATGGCTACACCATACACAACTCTGGCACCACACTGCACTGTGAGGACACCATGATTTACGAGGAGTTTGTCAGTGATCCACAAGAAGCCATATATCCAGATTAATTATTATGCGTTTGTTAAACTGAAGTCTGTGTTTTATGAAAGGTTTAATCTTCTACTTTACAGGATTGCAGAGTTGCTTCCACCAGGGAGGTGGCAGCGTCATCCTTGCCTGACGTGAGCTCAGAGAAGGTATAGTACATTTATGTGATCTGCAAAAGGGTTATTAGATATTTGTAGTGAATTTCCATCTATAATGACGGATGGAAACTTTTAAATAGCCTTAAACTGTTGAAACGAAAGAGGTCCATTTGCATGATATAATAGCTAGTTATCAAGCTGATCTTAGTAACACATTGCACTGGAAGGACAATATGGTTCACAACCATTTTGTGATATCACAGTTATGAGCGAAGGCAGATTTCTTGATAGGCTAAACCATACACACCCCATCACCCCATCTCAACACCCCACCACACAACCTCCACATCACCTCCACACCCCACCACACACCTCCACACCCCACTAAACACCACTACACCACCTCCACACCCCACTAAACACCACTACACCACCTCCACACCCCACCACACACCTCCACACCCACCCACACACCTCCACACCCCACTAAACACCACTACACCACCTCCACACCCCACCACACACCTCCACACCCACCCACACACCTCCACACCCCACTAAACACCACTACACCACCTCCACACCCCACCACACACCTCCACACCCACCCACACACCTCCACACCCCACTAAACACCACTACACCACCTCAACACCCCACCACACACCTCCACACCCCACCACACCTCCACACCCCACTAAACACCACTACACCACCTCCACACCCCACCACACACCTCCACACCCCACCACACACCCCATCACCCCACTAAACACCACCTCAACACCACACTTCACACCTCTACACAACACCACACCTCCTCCACACACCACTACACCTCCACACCCCACTACACCACCTCCACACCACACACCTACACACCCCACTAAACACCACTACACCACCTCCACACCCCACCACACACCCCATCACCCCACTAAACACCACCTCCACACCACACTTCACACCTCCATACCCCACCACACCTCCTCCACACACATCCACACCCCACCATACACATCCACACCACACCACCTCCACAGACCACTACACCACCTTCACACCCCACCACACACATCCACACCCCACTACATCCCCTACACACACCACCACACACATCCACACACCACTACACCACCTCCATACCCCACCACACCTCCTCCACACCACCTCTACACCCCACCACACCACTTCCACAAAACATATTTTACTACACAAACATAGCTCAAAATCACAAAACATACATGATACACCTTTATATGGATTTGGATAGGTTTTTGGGTATATTTTGGAGAGGCATACAGACCATCATATGTGTTCTCACAAGAAATTACAATATACTACACTGAAATTAATGCAGAATGGTTTGCTGTAGTACAGAAGGCAAGAAAAAAGTATGAATGCTTGAACATTAAGTGTTTTATGGGTTTTTTTCTGACAAATATTTTAGTTTTGATGCTTTGAAATGTTAACTAAAATGACATTATAAAACACTTTAACTGATTGCATTTGATGGAGCCATATATATTCAAGTTTGAAATAAAACTGTGAAATATAAGCGGAAAATGTCAAAAAAGACCCTTCTGAACTAACAGGTATTTGCTTTTAATTAATGAAATAAATCAATTGGATGTTTCTTGTGTAGGCACTTCAAGATGTCACCCTGAACTGTGGATCCAGGTCTAAAGGTCAGTAAAGGAACAAAGAACCATAGAGTTTATTATACATTATTATACAAAAGGTATTCTAGTGACTTTTACATTATTATGGTAGGTTTCTCAGTTGTATTCTGTACTGTACTCTTTTTTTATATGTACATTTTCTTGGGCTGTGTTTTGTTGATTTTAGGAACTCCAAAGAGGTGGTCAAATCTGAAGTTGCAGCTGTTATGAGGCACTCCAAGGGTCACATAACTAGAGGATATTTGGCCAAAAAGGCAGAGTGCCACCAGTGCCAAACAGATGAAGAGCCTGTCCTCAGAAACAGAACAGTCCAAAATATTAGAGACTTTGTAAGAAACAGAGACATGAAAAGAGAGAAGTCTAGAAGTAATGCTGGTCTAACAATTCAAGGTTCAGGTAGACAATTTTGAGTGTGGTCTGGACTTTTGTTGAGCATTTCTACTTCCTTGCCTATCTCTCCAGGAAGAAAAAGTTCTCTATAAACCCTTTTAGTTTTTAGGGTGGTCTTGATTTGTCTGTGTTTTTTATTAAATTTCATTCAGGAAAATGGATCATTTGTTCTACTCATGTGTATCATTTGTGTTTGGTATAATAGAACTGTGTCAATATTTTCAGAGTAAACTGTTGAAATGCTCCAGGAGAAGGCTGAGATTGATAAATACATGTAGAGGTAGTTTATGCATACTACTTCACTGAATTTTGTGGCATCCAGTCCTCGCAATCTTTCACTGACAAACCTATGCCTTTTTATGTGATTAGTTGGCAACAACGAACCGTTACAAAAAGACTTATTTTATTTTAGACTTATCTGCTTGGTCTGTGTAGCCCTTCAGCTACCTCCGATCTACCTCCCGGAACTGTAGGAATTTACAATGAACTACACATGGCAGCCAAAATACTTTTACATAGGACCACTTAGCTTTGCTTGTGTGTATTAGTATGTGTGCTTTTAAGACCTGTGGAGTTTGTAAATGCTTATCCATACTGAACACATCGATGAGGCCATTCTCCAGTATGTACTAACATATGGTTTTCAAAAATACTTTTCTACAGTGGGCACATTTATGAGGCTTCTCTTCAGTGTTTTGCTTTTCTTTTTTTTTTTTCTTATGTTGCTGATGATGGGTAATATAGTAGTCCATAGTGATGAATGAGAAATTGCCATAAATGGGGAAATTGTTTTTTCATTTAAAAAAAATAGATACAATATAACCTGTTCCTGCAGGATTAGTTGCAGCTATTGGAAAGAAATTACATCATTATCTATATACACTGCCTATTGTATTATGGTACTCTTCATGATCGTCAGATACATAATGACCCTGACATGGTGGAGAATCACTTAAACCACCATAAACTATGTGTTTTCTGAAGGTTAAAGAACTGTACAAGTGATTTAACATCACTTAAGACACATTGCATCTTAATACACTTTTACTCACCACTTTCTGTGCACACTGTCAATTACATTTATTTATATAATGACCCCTGACATGGTGGAGAATCATTTAAACAACCATTAACTATATATACCACCAGCTATTTAACATCACTTTAGTTCTATAAGGAAAAATCTATGAATGTTTTGAAAGTCAAAAGTCAGTAATATTTTCTTTGAAATTCGCCATTACTAAAATGCTTATAATGTGTGAATATTGTCAAAACTCTCCATGTTACCTCATAAATAGCCAAATAACCTAATCAGATCAATAGTTCTCGGGGTCTGGTTCACGGTATAAGGTGGGCTGTGTTAGGAAGGGAAACAGTATCTACCTAGGAATGAAAGATGTGAAGGTCTGCAGACAGGACTGACCATTCTAATGTTAATGAAAGTGGTGTAAATGTTTTGTATTTTAGCGATCCAGACACTACGAGTATGATTCAGCAATGACTTTATTGGCCGTTATAACTTCCGCTGAACACATACGTTTCTGTGGCTGCTTCTCACAGAACTTCCAGCACAAGAGGCAAGTTAAACCATCTCTTAACCAGGTGCCCCCGCCCCCTGCTTACTCTGCCAGCCCCCGCAGTGCATAGCAACACATGGGCTGCCGCGGCTGACAGAGAGCAAGGTCACAGGCACACAGACAACACTATAAAACATGAACACATTTAAACATACTGGTCGTTACATTACCCCTCCGCTACCAAGTTCCTCGTCCCTGAGGGAACAAACAAAGTCTGCCAAACTCTGGGGCGGTCTCCTAGCCCTTTGTGGATGTGAGAAGGGAGGTGACAGGCTTAACCCCGGGGCAGGGGACGTGGGCTGAGACCAGGGGGCCACAGGGACAGAGTCAGGGTCACCCCCATCAGGCACTGGCTGTGGGGGGTGCGGTGTGTGTGTGTGTGTAGTGAGAAGGGGGGTGACGGGCTTAACCCAGGGGCAGGGGACATGGGCTACCTGGAACCTGGGGAAAGGCATTGCCTCGATAGGGGGCCAGTCTGTCTCTGTGCAGAGCAACCTTCCGTCCTCGTGGCGGTAGCTGCACCCGATACACCACCTCCCCCATCCGCTCCAACACCCTGCAGGGCCCCACCCACTGGCTGTCAAGCTTTGGACACCGGCCCTTCTTTCTTTGTGGGCTGTACACCCAAACAAGGTCTCCAGCCTGGAAGTTCCTACCCCGTGACCGCACGTCATAGTTACGCTTTTGCATGGCACCAGCACTTTCCTGCTGCACCCGGGCAAACGCATGGGCAGACTCAAGCCTGTCCTGGAGCCTCCTCGCATATTCCGTCTGGAGGCCGCCCAAAGGCCAGCTCTGTTGGGGTGCGGAGCTCCCTCCCTAGCATGAGGAGTGCTGGGGAACATGAGGTCGACTCCTGGACTGCAGACCGGCACGCCATGAGCACCAGCGGCAGATGTTCATCCAAGTCGCGCTGATGCTCCGATGTCAGTATGGCCAGCTGCTGACCCAGTGTGCGGTGGAGCCTCTCCACGTGCACGTCACTTTGAGGCTGTAACGGGGTGGTTCGTGTCTTTTGTATGCCCATTTGGCTGCACATGGCAGCGAATACCTTGGACTCAAAATTTCTCCCCTGGTCACTGTGCAGTGTGTGCGGCATCCCAAACCCGCTGAGTATGCCTCCAAGCAAGGAATCTGCCACAGTCTCTGCCTCCTGGTTTGGGAGGGCATAGGCCTCTGGCCACTTTGTAGTCGATCACAGAGAGGATGTAGGCATTCCCCTTGTTGGTGCGGGTAAGTGGGCTCATTACATCAAAAGCAACTCTCTCTCCATGGGGGCCCGCACTAGATGCAGCTGGGCATGTGACCAACCTGTTGGGCCTTTCCGTGCAGTGCATTATTCACACCGTCTGCGGAAGTCTTCCACGTCCCGCCGAAAGTAGCCCCCATAGAAGCCTCGGCGGAGGCGGCGGAGCGTTTTTGTCACACCAAAGTGGCCTGACCCCGAGGCTCCGTGCATGCCCTGCAGTACAGCTACCCTCAGGCCCTTGGGGACCACCATCTGCCAACGCTCATCCCCTGTAGCAGGCTCTTTCCACGCCCTCTGCAGCACCCCGTCGATCAGACACAGCGAGTCAAACTTTGACCACAGCCCCTTAGTGACCTGAGAGGCTTGCCACCTCTTCCCATGGCAGCCTCTGCTGTGACTCCACCCACTGATGCACAGGGTGTAGGTCGGGGTCAAGTTCCTGCTGTTGCCTCCAATCCCCCACGCTTACCATCTGCAGCTCCCAGCAGTCAACCACCTCTGCCCGCCACACTGCCTTCACACAATTCAAGCTCCCGACTCTCCCTCCGTTCACAGTGGTGGCACCCATCGGCAGCACATGGGCGACGGGAGAGGGCATATGCATTGCTGTGTTGAGCTCCTGCCCTGTGCACCACTGTGAAGTTATAGGCCTTGAGCTCCTCCAACCACCTGGCGACCTGCCCCTCCGGCTCCCTGAATGACATCAGCCACTGGAGAGCTGAATGGTCGGTTCTCACAGTGAAGGGCAGACCGCACAGGTAATATTTAAAATGGCGCACGGAGAGCACCACTGCCAGGAGCTCTCGCCGGGTCACGCAGTAGCGCTTCTCAGCCTTATTGAACACCCGGCTGAAATATGCCACTACCCTCTCCACGTCTGCAATAGTAATAGCCCGAGCGGAAGTCCAGTGAGGAAAACCAGGCAGAGCCTGAGACTAGGTCCGGAGACTCATCCACGTGGGGTAGTGGATAAGAGTCTTTCTTAGTTACCCCATTCGGCGGGGACGGCACTTTATCGGGCGGGCATCTCCGGTGTCAATCTCACGCTCCACCAGCTGTGTTCGCCCGACGTCATCCTCCCTCAGTGCAAAGCTGTCTTTAAACTCCACAACCAGCCGCCACAACAGCTCCTGCTGTTGTGAGTCCAGGTCATCACAGTTCTCCGTCCAGATTTTCGTGATGGCAGCCCGCGTCATCTCCTCCTCCGTCTGGGGCAGCAGGGCTGGAGACGGGCAGCCCATGCTGTTGGGGGCTGGCACTGCCAGCAGGGGTGGAGAGGAGTCGGGTGCTGTCACCTCTGTCTCCAGCTGAGAGGGAGGTGATTGAACAGCAATGCTGTGGGCGTGGAGTGGTGGCCGGTTGGGGAAACACGCACCCTGATGTCGTGAGGGGTTTTGGGGAAAAGTGGGTGTGGCTCGGTTCTGCTGTGCCAACTTCTCGCGCCGGCAAGGTAGTGGGTGCAGCAACTGGTGGTGTCACGGCCGACAACGCGATGACAGGTGCATCCTGAAACGTGCCTCTTCCCAGGTCCAGCTGACAGCCCGTAGCCTTCAAGAAATCCAGCCCCAGTATGCACGGGTCCTGCACGCTTGCCACCCACACTGGGCGGTGGAAAGCTTTGCCCCCCACAGTCAGTGTCATTGTGCCCCTGCCTTTCATGGGTGCCAGCCCGCCCGTGACTGTGCGCAGCTGCACAGTGGTGGGCTCTAACTGAGTCCAGCCCGGCACCACATCAGGTCTTACCAGAGTCACTGTGTCCACGAGAGCAGTGCAGGGAACCCCCTCTACGGTCACTGGGAGGTGACAAAAGTCCCCCACACAAGTACGCCCAACCACTATCACAGGCTCCATGTGCATGTTTTCGTCTGCTTATGGGAGGAGTGGGCCCTGACTCCCCCGTCTGTGCTGTCGGGCCCTTCCTGCAGACAAGAGGATGGGGCTGGGGTCCGCACAGCCTCCCCTATGCGGACCCGGTGCCGTTTCCCGGACCCTTGGGTGCTTTTGGGCACTGCCTGAGGAGGTGACCAGGCTGGCCACACCCCCAACAAACCCTGGGTGATGTGTGCAGGGTACGGGTTGATTGGATAGACATAGCCCGTATCATCTCCGTCAGCTCAGATGCCCATGCCGGCTTCTCCAGGACAGCTTTGGTGCCCACTGCCACTCTTATTATGGGCAGGCTCTCACTGTGGCTACCTCCAGCTGGCACACCCCACACAAACTGATAATTAACTACCAAAAATAAACGGTAACGAACTTGTCACCCTAGCTCACTCACTTTATTTATAGTTTACTTCTGACACCAATTCTAGCGATCTCAGACACAACGAGTATGATTCAACAATGACTTTATTGGCCGTTATAACTTTGGCTGAACACATACGTTTCTGTGGCTGCTTCTCACAGAACTTCCAGCACAAGAGGCAAGTTAAACCATCTCTTAACCAGGTGCCCCCGCCCCCTGGCTACTCTGCCAGCCCCCGCAGTGCATAGCAACACATAGGTTGCCGCGGCTGACAGAGAGCAAGGTCACAGGCACACAGACGACACTATAAACATGAACACATTAAAACATACTGGTCATTACAGTATTCTTTTGAGGAGGGTTCATAAGTTGAAAGTATATGGAAAACACCAATATTCTTCAGTTCTTAGACTGTGACAAGCCATCTCTAGGCTTGCAATAGCACACTTCAATTTCTCCATCAAGCTGGTCGAGTAATTCCAAAGTTTTTTCCGAAAAATGTCACAATAATTAATTGTGCTTTTTTCTAACTGCCTTATTCATGACTTTATTACATTTCTCCAACTCTGAAGTAGCAACTTTGGAACTTGTAAACATTTAGAGACCACCTTAAATCCAAACTGCAGATACCACAATTTCAGTTTACCTGGCAAGCAGGTATTATCAATGGTACTGATACATAAACTGGTACCTAAAAACAATGTTGAACTACACAACAATGATATGACCACTGGAACTCTCACAAGATGATGATGATGTACTATTTACATAGCGTGAATAGTAAAACTTGTTAGTGTATACATACTTGTAGTTGTCAGCCATGTTGACACCATACTGTCCAAGTAAAACACACAGTCCTTGCAGTACAGTGTGTAACCAGAGTTCTGTGTACTGTTATGGATATGTTAATTAAATATGCTAATTAGATATGACGCGAGAATGACATCACAGCGTCCTTGCAATTCATGTGTCCTCGCAAGCCAGGTTTGTGTTCAGGTAGGACATGTCCCTATAACTTGGTGAAAACTCTTGTTGTGTAAAAAATTGAGTATCTTGATTGGTAGGTGATACAAAAAAAAAAAACCTTGCTCTTCGATGCACAATTTTTTCTAATCATTTTTATTCAACTTTGGTAGCTCTAGACTAAAAGGAAAGGGAAGTACCCGTAAACCACTTTTTTTTCAGGTTGAGGAAATTTGGCCTCCTAATCCACCAAGACATGTATAGGTGTGTGTGTGTGTGTGTGTGTGTGTGTCGTATTATCTAAGATTTTTACCATTACCAGAATGTTTTTTGTGTTGTTTAGATATGACTCTGCGAGTGTGCTGCGAGTCCTGCAAAATCCTTCTAAAACAAAGAAAATCTCTTCAGGACAAACTGGAAAGTTCCAGGAGGGAATTGGAGTTGGTAATGCAGCATCTCCGGGTCCTCAGACGCCGGGCCCTCAACAGAAACCGGGTCCTACCCAGAAGAATGCGCGTAGTGGAGGAGGCAGGTTCCAGCTGCAGTTAACCCCCAAATCCCTAATGTGCACGCGCACACACACACACACACACACACACACATACACACAGACACAGACACAGACACACACAGACACACACACACACACACACACACACACACACACAACGTTCGCCGTGTGTGGTTATGTTTGGAATTGTTTGTGTTTGTTTGTGTGTTGTATTTGCTATTTTTTAATATATCTAAATAAAACAAAGTTTGAAGGTATTTTTCTGTTTTTGAATCTTGATTTTGCTGAGGGTCACACACCAGCAGCGATGACTGCTCTGTGTCTTGTTTTAAGTCACAGAGAGCCCACATGGCTAACTTATGTACCAGAGTAGGCCCCATATGCCTGCCGTCTATTAAAGGTCACTGAGGGTCAAACACACAAGGGAGAACACCAGTATGGACTTAGGCAAAAAAAATTCATTTTTTTTCAGTTATTATTCTCAAATGTCCCTTTTGTATTCTGAATGTCAGTTATGTTCCCAATTGCCTGAAAAATGAGTAACAGTGACTCTCTTATGATGGACCAGCAAAAAAAAAATGTCCTTCTGGTTGGGGATCGAACCAGCCACCTTCTGGTTAACAGCCACAGCTGCCGACTACACGACCGGCTAATTTTTTTTAGACCTGAAAAGATTCTGAAAAGATTTGGCCAATCACGTTCGCACCAGTTTGCAGAGTTGATAACAATTGACCAATCACGGCAGAAATCCTGGAGAGCCCCGTCGGGCGGCACGCACGGCAGAAATGCTGGAGCGCGACGTCAGGCGACGTCACTTAGCTGACGCTGGACCTGGAGGGGGGGGCGGGCAAATCGAAAATGCAAACCTCTGGATAGCTCAAATAGCCAGAAGATGCGTCCGTAATTCAAACAACTTCAAGGAAGCAATCCTCCCTCTAAAGCTGTATCAAGTTAAATAAACCGAGGAAATTTGTCGACATGGTGAGTATTTACACATTAACTACACTGCTGAATGGGATAATTGTTTTGTGTATAGCTAGCTTTCTACCTTTAAAACGCTATAATTTATCTGACTAAAATGTCGCTATATTTTAGAGATGTTGCTTTTGGCGACATAGATGCATACAATTAATTTTTAAATGCATGACAATAACATAAGTCGTATACCTGCAGATCGTATTTACTTTAATTATTGAAGTCATTTCCCCTTGGTTTAGCTAGCTTTTTACCTAAGCTGCTTTCTCTGACTGCAATTTCGCTTTCGCTCATGCCTTTGGTCTGCTAATATAATCTGTTAGTCTTGTACGATATAACTTGAAGTATTGAAGTATTGAAGTAATTATTCCCGTTGTTGTCATTTCGATTTATTTAGCTATATAGCTATCTTATAATCACTCTGTTATCTGTACTGGAATTACGCTAGTCCTCGTCAAATAACGTTAACTATATTAAGGGTGCTTTTACGTGGGCTATGAATGAATGATAACGAAATGTTTTGACTGTGAATAAGAGTATTTTATGCACAATCGCTTAAATTCAGATGTATAAACGAAATATTGAGAGGTTGTACAGGTAATGGCAGGAAAGGGAGACAGTGGTGAGGAGGGGGGTTCACCTGTGTGGAGAATAGGGCTAATACTATTACATGGATGGTCTGCTCTTCATGGATTTATGTTATTTTCATTCATTAAAAACAATGTGCAATTACTATGTCACCAAAGGCAAAATCTGTGAAGTCACACAAGGCAATGTCAGAATCAGAATGGTTGGCACGTTTGAGAAAGTTTGCCAGCACTGGATCCTGGCCTGCCGGGGGTGGGAACAAGCCAGCACCAAGGCAGAAGAAGTGGTACGAGCTGTATCAAAGGGTATGACTATATACATGGCACAGTATAATGTATTTATTGTTATTAAGTCATTATAACATGTATTAAATAGGATAAAAGGCAATGTTCCCACAAGGAAATCCAAATGTAAAAAGCAAATCAGTTACATCATATCTCTGTGACTACACATACGAAAATGAAAACTCAAACAATTGTATAACTTTTATTTCTAGATTGAAAAATGTCCAATGCAGACACAAGGACAGAGGTCTTTGTTTGGTCTAGTAAGGGCGTGTGTTTGTGGATTCCACACTCAGAAGGTAACGCTGGTCAATTCAAGACTCAAAAAGTGTGTGTGTGTGTGTGTATCAATATGCAAACTAATTTGTGATGTCTCTACAGCCAACTGGAGCAAGTACTGCCTCTGGGCCTGCAGGGCCGCAGACGGCAGCAGCCAGGCAAAGTCCTACTGGGCCTGCAGGGCAGCAGTCGGCAGCAGTGGGTCCGGTTCAAGGCACTGCAGGGCCGCAGACGGCAGCAGCCAGGCAAAGTCCTACTGGGCCTGCAGGGCAGCAGTCGGCAGCAGTGGGTCCGGTTCAAGGCACTGCAGGGCCGCAGACGGCAGCAGCCAGGCAAAGTCCTACTGGGCCTGCAGGGCAGCAGTCGGCACTAGTGGGTCCGGTTCAAGGCACTGCAGGGCAGCAGACGGCAGCAGCCAGGCAAAGTCCTACTGGGCCTAAAGGGCAGCAGTCGGCAGCAGTGGGTCCGGTTCAAGGCACTGCAGGGCAGCAGACAGCAGCAGCCAGTCAAAGTCCTGGCCAAAGGGCCTTAGGTTCATTGCTGGTGTCTGTGGGCCGTAAGCACCCACCCCCACATATTTTAATGGTATTTGGCCTCATAAATTGACCATAAATATTTTACATTTTGTTCACTGAATGATAATTTGTCAATATAGTTCTCTCAGGACACAGACGTTTGCCTTGTTGCTTTTCAGTTGAACAAGTCAAGATTTGGTGGTGCTCATGTTTCTGCGGCCAGGCCAAATCTAAGACTAGCTAGAAAATCAACCCAGGTAAATAGATTGACCCAGTTTGAATAGAGACTGATTGATTGAACCTACACATGATGTAGTGTAGTGTATTGTATTCATTGTTATGTATGCTCTTATTTTACAGAGCCAAGTCACCATCCCCACCGAAAGCAGTACCACTTCTCCAGCCAGCAGTGGCGGACCTACCATTAAGGCGAACTAGGCAACTGCCTTAGGCCCTCACCCAGCAGAAAGCCCACGATAAATTGCCCACCCAGGCACTGATGGGACGGCCTAAGTCCATAACCAACCGGCCCTCCCGCAGATATCGTCGGTTGCGACAGTTTTCCTTGCTTAAGCGAATACATTATATACCTGTCATGATAACCAACGGGATTCACTGTCTGCTATTTATACTACTCCTAGTGACCTGTATTCACACTCATGGTTACTATTGTCTTACTATTTTCTAATCTCCTCCGTCAGTCTTACTCTGTTTATTTGTTATTAAATGTTAATCACTCTAGCCTAATACTTGCATGTCTCGCTCGTAGACACCTTTAACACCCCTACACACACACACACACACACACACACACACATAATCACACACCCAGCATGCAACACTATCATTACCACTGATGTTTACACCCCATCGTATGTTCTGTTCTGTTCATTTCTACAACAAAGTTCAAACCAGTGGCGGCGGACCTTAAGGGCGATTGTGGCGACGAACTGCTTTCAGGAAAAGGAGATTTTTTTCTCTGTCGGCGTACTAATTAAGATAAATTGACAACAAAACAATTAGGACTTCCTACACCAAATGTATCGATTCAACAGGTTTCTATAAAGGGTGGAACCCTACATCCAAGAATTGGAACGAAAGAAAATCATGGCTAGCACGCTGTGAAGTGGCTAACGCGGTCTGTATTTCTTTATTTGTAGGCTACCGCTGTCACTTTTCATAGGTTGTACAGTGTGAATGTTCGCTTTTTGCCCTAACACTGAGTTATTTTCTTTGTGAAGACTTAGTTAGCTTTTGTAAGCCAATACTTTCGAGATCAGTCAATAAATATAGTTGGTTTTGACTTATATGTTGCCCCCTTCTTTACGTTGTTACTGGACATTTATGTGTCCTGTAAAGCTATGTTGCATCATACAACATTTGAGACATGTGGATAATGAAAAAGTGGGATAATTTAATGCGGAGCCAAATCATGTTTGCTTATGAAGGCTCCTGAATGCAACTTTCTTCCATATAACTAGCTACTGTAGCTATGTAGGTAGAGGGGAAATATTTTGATTGTGTGCTGCCATCTACTATACAAAAAGGTATTGCTGTATGAGTTAATCAGCCTACAAAAAAATATATATTGCTTAATGTAGGTCGCCCTAATCATTATCAAAAAAATTGTGTACTCTTTCTCTGCTGACATTTATTCCTAAAGGCTCTGTAGTTATACATATAGGCCTAACCATCTGATACTAGCCCAGAGTTAAGCATATTCATCTAGCAAACTATAGGCCCTACCTTCCTTGGAGTGTTACAATAGCCAGTATCATTTTATTCCATGTGTCCATCCAGGCAAATTTGTGGATCCAAATGTTATTAAAAAACATATATAATGTTATTTCTTTGTAATCATCCAAAATTATGTTAAGTGTATGGGTATTTTGCATACATTGAGCGGGCAACGCGCCGTATATTAAGTGGGCCGCTCTGACAGACAACTCCCGGGCCACTTTTTCCCCCCAGTCCGCCCCTGCTTTGAGGTGGCCCTTTTTTTTTTGCATTAAAAGGACGGATGAAGAGGGCCCCTGGCTATGTTTTCGCCTTAGGCCCCCAAATGACTAGGTCCGCCACTGCTCTCGATTTTGCGCCGTCACCCGGTGGCAAAACCTCTTTCTGTGATCCTCCAGGCCTTAGGGGGATTTTCAGAAGGTGTCCGAGAAAGGTGCATGGTCGTCGGACTGACCGTTTTCGGTCGGGAGGGTATTTTGTGGAGCCTCCGCCACCACGCCTCCGCCACCACCCCCAACTTTTTCGTACATCTACACATAATAAGCAGCTCAACACCCCGTAGTGCAACTGCGCTACACACTAAACAAACACACCACACAGTCAACTGCGCTACACACTAAACAAACACACCACACGCTGAAGGTGCAGTTTTCTCGGACACCTTTGAGCAGGGTCCTACCCCTCTGGAGGTCTGAAAACTGTGGATTTTTTCTAAGTCCATTTTGGTTAACCATGGGTAGGGTTTTGGTTAACCATGGGTACGAAAAAGTTGGGGGTGGTGGCGGAGGCTCCACAAAATACCCTCCCGACCGAAAACAGTCAGTCCGACGACCATGTACCTTTCTCGGACACCTTCTGAAAATCCCCCTAAGGCCTGGAGGATCACAGAAAGAGGTTTTGCCATCGGGTGACGGCGCGAAATCGAGAGCACCCTAAAAAAGTGGACTTAGGCTCAGAACGAAAAATAAAAAAAGTTCCACAAAGAGGTAACTCAGCCTCTGAGTGTCCGATTTTGAAGCGGACTGTTGACCACACTCTCCTCCCTCTCCCGGAGGATATATAGGGGTCTAGAGGCTCAAGGCATGTCCGCTGAAGGTGACCTATTCTCGGACACATTCTGTCACATCCTGGTGCCTGTGGAGGATGTAACCAGGGGTGTAGCTGCTCAGGGCCAGTCCGCTGAAGGTGCACTGTTCTCGGACACATGTTCCTCAAATCCTGGTCCTCCTGGAGGATATAGAGGGGTCTAGAGGCTCATGGCATGTCCGCTGAAGGTGCAGTATTCTCGGACACCTTTGAGCAGGGTCCTACCCCTCTGGAGGTCTGAAAACTGTGGATTTTTTCTAAGTCCATTTTGGTTAACCATGGGTAGGGTTTTGGTTAACCATGGGTATGAAAAAGTTGGGGGTGGTGGCGGAGGCTCCACAAAATACCCTCCCGACCGAAAACGGTCAGTCCGACGACCATGCACCTTTCTCGGACACCTTCTGAAAATCCCCCTAAGGCCTGGAGGATCACAGAAAGAGGTTTTGCCACCGGGTGATGGCGCGTAATCGAGAGCACCCTAAAAAAGTGGACTTAGGCTCAGAACGAAAAATAAAAAAAGTTCCACAAAGAGGTAACTCAGCCTCTGAGTGTCCGATTTTCAAGCGGTTTGAAGCGGACTGTTGACCACACTCTCCTCCCTCTCCCGGAGGATATATAGGGGTCTAGAGGCTCAAGACATGTCCGCTGAAGGTGACCTATTCTCGGACACATTCTGTCACATCCTGGTGCCTGTGGAGGATGTAACCAGTGGTGTAGCTGCTCAGGGCCAGTCCGCTGAAGGTGCACTGTTCTCGGACACATGTTCCTCAAATCCTGGTCCTCCTGGAGGATATAGAGGGGTCTAGAGGCTCATGGCATGTCCGCTGAAGGTGCAGTATTCTCGGACACCTTTGAGCAGGGTCCTACCCCTCTGGAGGTCTGAAAACTGTGGATTTTTTCTAAGTCCATTTTGGTTAACCATGGGTAGGGTTTTGGTTAACCATGGGTACGAAAAAGTTGGGGGTGGTGGCGGAGGCTCCACAAAATACCCTCCCGACCGAAAACGGTCAGTCAGACGACCATGTACCTTTCTCGGACACCTTCTGAAAATCCCCCTAAGGCCTGGAGGATCACAGAAAGAGGTTTTGCCATCGGGTGACGGCGCGAAATCGAGAGCACCCTAAAAAAGTGGACTTAGGCTCAGAACGAAAAATAAAAAAAGTTCCACAAAGAGGTAACTCAGCCTCTGAGTGTCCGATTTTCAAGCGGTTTGAAGCGGACTGTTGACCACACTGTCCTCCCTCTCCCGGAGGATATATAGGGGTCTAGAGGCTCAAGGCATGTCCGCTGAAGGTGACCTATTCTCGGACACATTCTGTCACATCCTGGTGCCTGTGGAGGATGTAACCAGGGGTTTAGCTGCTCAGGGCCAGTCCGCTGAAGGTGCACTGTTCTCGGACACATGTTCCTCAAATCCTGGTCCTCCTGGAGGATATAGAGGGGTCTAGAGGCTCATGGCATGTCCGCTGAAGGTGCAGTATTCTCGGACACCTTTGAGCAGTGTCCTACCCCTCTGGAGGTCTGAAAACTGTGGATTTTTTCTAAGTCCATTTTGGTTAACCATGGGTAGGGTTTTGGTTAACCATGGGTATGAAAAAGTTGGGGGTGGTGGCGGAGGCTCCAGAAAATACCCTCCCGACCGAAAACGGTCAGTCCGACGACCATGCACCTTTCTCGGACACCTTCTGAAAATCCCCCTAAGGCCTGGAGGATCACAGAAAGAGGTTTTGCCACCGGGTGATGGCGCGTAATCGAGAGCACCCTAAAAAAGTGGACTTAGGCTCAGAACGAAAAATAAAAAAAGTTCCACAAAGAGGTAACTCAGCCTCTGAGTGTCCGATTTTCAAGCGGTTTGAAGCGGACTGTTGACCACACTCTCCTCCCTCTCCCGGAGGATATATAGGGGTCTAGAGGCTCAAGGCATGTCCGCTGAAGGTGACCTATTCTCGGACACATTCTGTCACATCCTGGTGCCTGTGGAGGATGTAACCAGGGGTGTAGCTGCTCAGGGCCAGTCCGCTGAAGGTGCACTGTTCTCGGACACATGTTCCTCAAATCCTGGTCCTCCTGGAGGATATAGAGGGGTCTAGAGGCTCATGGCATGTCCGCTGAAGGTGCAGTATTCTTGGACACCTTTGAGCAGGGTCCTACCCCTCTGGAGGTCTGAAAACTGTGGATTTTTTCTAAGTTTTTTTTGGTTAACCATGGGTAGGGTTTTGGTTAACCATGGGTACGAAAAAGTTGGGGGTGGTGGCGGAGGCGTGGTGGCGGAGGCTCCACAAAATACCCATCCGACCGAAAACGGTCAGTCCGACGACCATGCACCTTTCTCGGACACCTTCTGAAAATCCCCCTAAGGCCTGGAGGATCACAGAAAGAGCTTTTGCCACCGGGTGACGGCGCGAAATCGAGAGCAGTGGCGGATCTAGTCATTTGGGGGCCTAAGGCGAAAACATAGCCAGGGGCCCTCTTCATCCGTCCTTTTAATGCAAAAAAAAAAGGGCCACCTCAAAGCAGGGGCGGACTGGGGGGAAAAAGTGGCCCGGGAGTTGTCTGTCAGAGCGGCCCACTTAATATACGGCGTGTTGCCCGCTCAATGTATGCAAAATACCCATACACTTAACATAATTTTGGATGATTACAAAGAAATAACATTATATATGTTTTTTAATAACATTTGGATCCACAAATTTGCCTGGATGGACACATGGAATAAAATGATACTGGCTATTGTAACACTCCAAGGAAGGTAGGGCCTATAGTTTGCTAGATGAATATGCTTAACTCTGGGCTAGTATCAGATGGTTAGGCCTATATGTATAACTACAGAGCCTTTAGGAATAAATGTCAGCAGAGAAAGAGTACACAATTTTTTTGATAATGATTAGGGCGACCTACATTAAGCAATATAATTTTTTTTGTAGGCTGATTAACTCATACAGCAATACCTTTTTGTATAGTAGATGGCAGCACACAATCAAAATATTTCCCCTCTACCTACATAGCTACAGTAGCTAGTTATATGGAAGAAAGTTGCATTCAGGAGCCTTCATAAGCAAACATGATTTGGCTCCGCATTAAATTATCCCACTTTTTCATTATCCACATGTCTCAAATGTTGTATGATGCAACATAGCTTTACAGGACACATAAATGTCCAGTAACAACGTAAAGAAGGGGGCAACATATAAGTCAAAACCAACTATATTTATTGACTGATCTCGAAAGTATTGGCTTACAAAAGCTAACTAAGTCTTCACAAAGAAAATAACTCAGTGTTAGGGCAAAAAGCGAACATTCACACTGTACAACCTATGAAAAGTGACAGCGGTAGCCTACAAATAAAGAAATACAGACCGCGTTAGCCACTTCACAGCGTGCTAGCCATGATTTTCTTTCGTTCCAATTCTTGGATGTAGGGTTCCACCCTTTATAGAAACCTGTTGAATCGATACATTTGGTGTAGGAAGTCCTAATTGTTTTGTTGTCAATATATCTTAATTAGTACGCCGACAGAGAAAAAAATCTCCTTTTCCTGAAAGCAGTTCGTCGCCACAATCGCCCTTAAGGTCCGCCGCCACTGGTTTGAACTTTGTTGTAGAAATGAACAGAACAGAACATACGATGGGGTGTAAACATCAGTGGTAATGATAGTGTTGCATGCTGGGTGTGTGATTATGTGTGTGTGTGTGTGTGTGTGTGTGTGTGTGTGTGTAGGGGTGTTAAAGGTGTCTACGAGCGAGACATGCAAGTATTAGGCTAGAGTGATTAACATTTAATAACAAATAAACATAGTAAGACTGACGGAGGAGATTAGAAAATAGTAAGACAATAGTAACCATGAGTGTGAATACAGGTCACTAGGAGTAGTATAAATAGCAGACAGTGAATCCCGTTGGTTATCATGACAGGTATATAATGTATTCGCTTAAGCAAGGAAAACTGTCGCAACCGACGATATCTGCGGGAGGGCCGGTTGGTTATGGACTTAGGCCGTCCCATCAGTGCCTGGGTGGGCAATTTATCGTGGGCTTTCTGCTGGGTGAGGGCCTAAGGCAGTTGCCTAGTTCGCCTTAATGGTAGGTCCGCCACTGGGTACAGGTATGTGGGAGAAGAAATAAATAATTATTACACATAAAGAACACAAATGTATTTGTATGAGACGATTGTTGAAATATAGTGGGGTTGTTGAGTTTTGTGTTCTCATTAATAGTTTTTTATGTTGCTGATTTGTATCCTATTGTGTCAATTATACTAATTTTATGTGTTCTGTAAGTTATGGGAAATGCACTTATGGAGCTCTTAATTTGATATAAATATCCGCGGAGAGGATGTGAAAAAAACGGAACTCATAATTCCCAAATCGTAGGTTCGTATCCCGTCTGCAGACAAAACCAGTTGTGGGTCCAAATATTGTTAAAGCAGTTAGAAATGCATTTCTCAGATAGGTATGGATGCAGAAACACCCACATTTTCTTCCTCCTTCCTCCTCTCTTCTTTTCTCCTCTCTTTTCTCCCTTTTTCCTTCTTCCCCCTCTTTTTTCTCTCCCCCCCTCTTAGATGGCCTTATGGGCCCCAGCTTGAGCGCTGAACCCTAACCAGTAGGCCACGGTTGCCTCTGACAGAAAAGGAGGAGAAATCTGTCATCTCTTCCTGTGCTACCACTGCAGCTCTCATAGCACTAGGAATTCAGCCATTTACATCAGCACTCAGCTTGCATTTACACCTAAAGACAACACACACACACACAGGCACACAGACACACACACAGGCACACAGACACACAGACAAACACACAGGCACACAGACACACAGACACACACACACAACTCTCTCTCTTTCACACACACACCGAGAAAGTTTCAAGGCACCCTCAAATTCTTCAAATTCCTCTGTTGACTGTTTCAAGAGTCCCCCTGAAGCAAAGCCTGAACCCGCCTCTCAGAATCTCTCCCCAGTATATAAGCCTGACCTACTCTATCGCCATTTTGTGGGCGAAAGAGCTGGAGAGTGGAGCAGCAAGATTCTTAAAGACAAATTTCAGAGACATTTCTTTCAAGATTGCCGTGAGTTTTCAAGACGGTGAGTGTTCTGTTATTACAAGTATGTTTAGCTATTGATATTACTGACTGATATTAGTTAGATGGTTAGTGGCTGGAGAAGCTGTGTGGCAGTCAGCCAGGGGGGAGGTGGGAGGGGAGCTGTGTGTGTGTGTGTGTGTGCGTTTGTGTGTGTGTGTTTGTGTGTGTTGGTCTTGGTGTATTACGACCCCAATTTACCTGAATACATACCAACACTATGAGGACATTTGGGATTATGAAGACCGAGGCCCTGTCCTCATAATCCCGACATTGTATTTGAGTTTATTTCAGCCTGAGGAACAACCTCCCGCTTTTTTGGGCGAAGTCCTAATAAACCACAAAACATGTTTTTTTGTGTATTGATGTGTATCCCAGGAAAAAAAATGCGCCAACTATCGACAGGTTTTGTCACTGCAGAGTCATACACATTTCTGTCCAAAAACATACACAAAATGGGCGTGTATTGGGAATGTACGTTGGAAATAAGCGGGAAGCATGATGCGCAGGCGCAGTAGCAACTTTACACTTTCAGGTAAATTGGGGTCGTAATACACCAAGACCAACACTTTGCCTTCCCCTGCGAGAACAACATCTAAAATTAAGAAGACAAGAGTGTCTACAACCAAAACGGTAAGTTTAAGTTTTTTCATTCATATTTCATCCATATCACATTCATTTGAAAAATTGTCACGCGACGTGTGTAGAAATCAAGGTTGGAGAAGGCAAGCATCTTATATCTTTAGCTAGGCTATGCTAGCTAGCTAGCTAGCTAGGGTGGCAATATATGTCAGTTTAGCCTTACAGCAAAGGAAGAGTAACAGTGTCAACTTGTGTTGATTAGAACCTGCAAAGGGTTTACGTTTTATTCACTTCATTTTGGTTAAGCCCTTTTTCATTTACTATTACTTCGTTTCTGGTCATTCCAATCCCCCGAGTCAACAGCATATCTTGGTTTGCTTCCCATACTTAGCCCCAGAAACATCGTGGTGCTTGTAGTAGTCTAGTGTGGTTTATTACAGTTAGAGAATTAAATATCAGAAAGTGATTCGCCATTATTCATTAATACATTTTACCGTGTGTGAAGGCTGGTGAGTGAATGTTTAAATTGCATTTGCAAAGTTATAATTTGCGGTATTCGCCCGAGATTCGTGAGCTAGTTTGCAAACTTGCAATATTCGATGGGCGCTGTTCGCTGGCGTAGTCTGACGTTGCTTAAGTATAGCTTGTTAGTTTTAGACAAACCATGAGATGGGTTAATCAGAAAATAGGAAGATATCTTCATTAATAACATTAATTGAAGTATCTGCTGTCTACCATTATTTTGTGGTGAATGTCACACTATCAGAATTTATCAGTCACGGTTTCAATGTATATCTTTAAAGGAACGAGTAGACCGAATTGAAGAATACAAGAAGGTAGTTTGCAAAATATGTATAACCTTAACTGTTAATCGACTATACTATATATGAAACATTATAATTTGCAGAATTTGCCCGGGATTAGAAGGCTAGTTTGCAATATTTGATTAGTGCTTGAGCTACTGTTCGCATGCGATATCTCCATTGAATAACGTTATTTTAAGTATCTGCTGTCTACCATTATCTTGTGGTGAATGTCACACTGCCATGCCAGCATCATATCAGTCAGCTATTATTTACCAACGAGTGGTGACATCTTTGCGTTGTCTATTCAGATTAGCTGTATAGAAACTCATCTTCAAATATGTGATTACTTTTTGCAGATAATGTTTTGTGTCAATTACTGTTTTACTGAAAGGGGCTTTTTATTTGTCATTTTTTTCTCCCAGATGAGTTCAGTCTCTCCTTTTCAGATATGTTGATGGTGAGTATGAGTCTTGTTTTGTGGTCTATATTGCCCAGTAAAAACAGCACTTCCAAGCTCTCCAGCACTACAACCAAAACCAATTGATACGGCGGGTGAAATAAGTATTGAACACGTCACCATTTTTCTCAGTAAATATATTTCCAAAGGTGTTATTGACATGAAATTTTCACCAGATGTTGGTAACAACCCAGGTAATCCAAACATACAAGAAACCAAAACAATTTTTTTCAGAAATTAAGCTATGTCTAATAATATGAAAAGACACAGGGACAAAGTATTGAACACGCTTACTGTTATTTATTGAATACTTTGTACAAAAGCCTTTGTAGCTAATGACGGCTTCAAGACGCTTCCTGTATGGAGAAACTACTTGTATGCATTGCTCAGATGTGAGTTTGGCCCATTCTTCCACACAAACAGTCTTCATATCTTGAAAGTTCTGTGGGCCTCTTCTATGAACTCTGATCTTCAGTTCTTAGATTTTCAAATGGATTCAATTCAGGTGATTGTCTGGGCCATTCCAGCATCCTTATTTTCTTTCTCTGAAACCAATTGAGAGTGTCCTTGGCTGATCATTGTCTTGCTGAAATGTCCACCCTTGTTTCATCTTCAACATCCTGGTAGATGGCAGCACATTTTTATCAAGGATGTCTCGGTACAGTTCTCCATTCATCCTTGCTTCAATTGTGTGACGTTTGCCAGTACCTTATGCTGAAAAGCAGTCCCACACCATGATGTTTCCACCTCCAAACGTCACTGTTGGGATGATGTGCAGTGCCATGTCTCCTACAAACATGGTGTGCATTATGTCATCCAAAGAGTTCAATTTTGCTCTCATCTGACCAGACTATTCTCCCAGTATTTCACAGACTTGTCAACATTTCGTGCTGCGAACTTTCAACGAGCTTCAACATGCTTTTTTCTTCAGTAATGGAGTCTTATGTGGTGAGTGTGCATACAGGCCATGGCGGTTGAGTGCATTCTTTTAAACAACTGTACCTGCAAATTTCAGGTCTTACTGAAGCTCTCCACGAGTGGTCCTTGGCTCTTTGACAACTCCTCTGATAATTCTTTTCACTCCTCTGTCAGAAATCTTCCGAGGAGCACCTGGTCGTGGCTAGCTTATGGTGAAATGATGTTCTTTCCACTTTTAGAAATGCGTCTGTAACCAATGCCATCAGTATGTTTTGCAACAATAAGGTTGCAAAGGTCTTGAGAAAGCTCTTTGCTTTTACCCATCATGAGATGCTTCTTGTGTGACACCTTGGTAATAAGACACCTTTTTATAGGCCATCAATTGGGATATTAATTTGCACTGACTAACGGCCGGATTGCTTTCTAATTACTGAAAGATTCCAGCTGTTTTCTTAGCTTTCCATGCCTTTTTGCACCTTCCTTTCTTCATGTGTTCAATACTTTTTTCCTGTGTTATTTCACATTAATACACATTACTTAATTTCTGAATGTATTTTTTTATTTTTTTTTGTATGTATGTATTACTTGGGTTGTTACCAACATGCGGTGAAAGTTGCATGTCAATAGCACCTTTGGAAATATATTTACTGAGAAAAATGGCGACGTTCACCCGCTTACCGTAAATCCTCCAATTGTGGCCGGGGCTTGTATTTACTTAAGCTACACAGCGCACCGGCCTTTATTTGGGGCAGGCTTGTATTAGGGGCAATTTTATTATTTAAATAATGGGCATAATTGCAGTAGGCTAATATAATTCATTGCATGCATTCAACACTTCCTGCACATCGCGTAGCGCTTTAGGTGCGGTGTCAACATAAAAAATAAACATCGGAGTTATGGTCTCCACTGTCAGTCACGGAGGAAAAGATTTCCAAAGCCTGGATTTTAATAATTTTTCTAGACACTCTATAATGCTTATCGCGGACTGAAAACATGTACTCAACGAGCTGGTTTGATATCCAGCCTAACTTTCTTTCTACCTCCACCTGCTAGTCGTAGCGTATCGCATTCGTCTCGGGTCAATGTCAAACTTCTTTGCTATTTTTTCTCCCGAATGTTCTTCAGCAATCAGCATACACCGTCTCTTTGAATCTAATATCAAAGTTACGTAAGTCTACTACTGCTTTATGATCCCTTCTGGAAAAAGTAACCTAGCAAACTAAAACGTTACAGATAAACAACAGTAGGCTGTACGATACGTGCATTTAGGCTAAACAATAACGAATTCGCCTAGTAGCCTAGTCCTACGTGGCAAACAGCCCATGAAATTAGCCAACAATATTATTTAATAAAATATTAAACATGAGGAGAACATGTATTTGTGAAATGCATTCAATTAAATTGTGATGTCTACTTTGAGCTGACGGACTGATGCTGGTAGGCTACAGTATAGGCTACTTTATTTTACCCCCGGCTTGTATTCGGGGCCCGGCCTTTATTTGTCCGTATGGACCACGACCCCGGCTACTATCTGAAGCCCGGCTTCTAATTGAATCCCGGCCTTTATTTGAGGATTTACGGTATTTCACCCGCTGTATAGCCACACAGTGTAACAAATTAAAGAAATTGAGTTCTTCAGCACTGTCACAGTAGTGTAATGAAACAGTTGGCAAGAACTGGAAGTGAGATTTTGAATGCTAGCCCTTTTGGTTTAGAAGGATTTTGTGATGTCACAGTTATGAGTGAAGGCAGATTTCTTGATAGGCTAAACCATACACAACTCTGTCTGGAACCACACTGCACTGGGAGGACACCATGATTTACAAGGACTTTGTGATGTCACAGTTATGAGCGAAGGCAGATTTCTAGATGGCTACACCATACACAACTCTGGCATCACACTGCACTGGGAGGACACCATGATTTACAAGGACTTTATGATGTCACAGTTATGAGCGAAGGCAGATTTCTAGATGGCTACACCATACACAACTCTGGCATCACACTGCACTGGGAGGACACCATGATTTACAAGGACTTTGTGATGTCACAGTTATGAGCGAAGGCAGATTTCTAGATGGCTACACCATACACAACTCTGGCACCACACTGCACTGGGAGGACACCATGATTTACGAGGAGTTTGTCAGTGATCCACAAGAAGCCATATATCCAGATTAATTATTATGCGTTTGTTAAACTGAAGTCTGTGTTTTATGAAAGGTTTAATCTTCTACTTTACAGGATTGCAGAGTTGCTTCCACCAGGGAGGTGGCAGCGTCATCCTTGCCTGACGTGAGCTCAGAGAAGGTATAGTACATTTATGTGATCTGCAAAAGGGTTATTAGATATTTGTAGTGAATTTCCATCTATAATGACGGATGGAAACTTTTAAATAACCTTAAACTGTTGAAACGAAAGAGGTCCATTTGCATGATATAATAGCTAGTTATCTAGCTGATCTTAGTAACACATTGCACTGGAAGGACAATATGGTTCACAACCATTTTGTGATATCACAGTTATGAGCGAAGGCAGATTTCTTGATAGGCTAAACCATACACACCCCATCACCCCATCTCAACACCCCACCACACAACCTCCACATCACCTCCACACCCCACCACACACCTCCACACCCCACTAAACACCACTACACCACCTCCACACCCCACTAAACACCACTACACCACCTCCACACCCCACCACACACCTCCACACCCACCCACACACCTCCACACCCCACTAAACACCACTACACCACCTCCACACCCCACCACACACCTCCACACCCACCCACACACCTCCACACCCCACTAAACACCACTACACCACCTCCACACCCCACCACACACCTCCACACCCACCCACACACCTCCACACCCCACTAAACACCACTACACCACCTCAACACCCCACCACACACCTCCACACCCCACCACACCTCCACACCCCACTAAACACCACTACACCACCTCCACACCCCACCACACACCTCCACACCCCACCACACACCCCATCACCCCACTAAACACCACCTCAACACCACACTTCACACCTCTACACAACACCACACCTCCTCCACACACCACTACACCTCCACACCCCACTACACCACCTCCACACCACACACCTACACACCCCACTAAACACCACTACACCACCTCCACACCCCACCACACACCCCATCACCCCACTAAACACCACCTCCACACCACACTTCACACCTCCATACCCCACCACACCTCCTCCACACACATCCACACCCCACCATACACATCCACACCACACCACCTCCACAGACCACTACACCACCTTCACACCCCACCACACACATCCACACCCCACTACATCCCCTACACACACCACCACACACATCCACACACCACTACACCACCTCCATACCCCACCACACCTCCTCCACACCACCTCTACACCCCACCACACCACTTCCACAAAACATATTTTACTACACAAACATAGCTCAAAATCACAAAACATACATGATACACCTTTATATGGATTTGGATAGGTTTTTGGGTATATTTTGGAGAGGCATACAGACCATCATATGTGTTCTCACAAGAAATTACAATATACTACACTGAAATGAATGCAGAATGGTTTGCTGTAGTACAGAAGGCAAGAAAAAAGTATGAATGCTTGAACATTAAGTGTTTTATGGGTTTTTTTCTGACAAATATTTTAGTTTTGATGCTTTGAAATGTTAACTAAAATGACATTATAAAACACTTTAACTGATTGCATTTGATGGAGCCATATATATTCAAGTTTGAAATAAAACTGTGAAATATAAGCGGAAAATGTCAAAAAAGACCCTTCTGAACTAACAGGTATTTGCTTTTAATTAATGAAATAAATCAATTGGATGTTTCTTGTGTAGGCACTTCAAGATGTCACCCTGAACTGTGGATCCAGGTCTAAAGGTCAGTAAAGGAACAAAGAACCATAGAGTTTATTATACATTATTATACAAAAGGTATTCTAGTGACTTTTACATTATTATGGTAGGTTTCTCAGTTGTATTCTGTACTGTACTCTTTTTTTATATGTACATTTTCTTGGGCTGTGTTTTGTTGATTTTAGGAACTCCAAAGAGGTGGTCAAATCTGAAGTTGCAGCTGTTATGAGGCACTCCAAGGGTCACATAACTAGAGGATATTTGGCCAAAAAGGCAGAGTGCCACCAGTGCCAAACAGATGAAGAGCCTGTCCTCAGAAACAGAACAGTCCAAAATATTAGAGACTTTGTAAGAAACAGAGACATGAAAAGAGAGAAGTCTAGAAGTAATGCTGGTCTAACAATTCAAGGTTCAGGTAGACAATTTTGAGTGTGGTCTGGACTTTTGTTGAGCATTTCTACTTCCTTGCCTATCTCTCCAGGAAGAAAAAGTTCTCTATAAACCCTTTTAGTTTTTAGGGTGGTCTTGATTTGTCTGTGTTTTTTATTAAATTTCATTCAGGAAAATGGATCATTTGTTCTACTCATGTGTATCATTTGTGTTTGGTATAATAGAACTGTGTCAATATTTTCAGAGTAAACTGTTGAAATGCTCCAGGAGAAGGCTGAGATTGATAAATACATGTAGAGGTAGTTTATGCATACTACTTCACTGAATTTTGTGGCATCCAGTCCTCGCAATCTTTCACTGACAAACCTATGCCTTTTTATGTGATTAGTTGGCAACAACGAACCGTTACAAAAAGACTTATTTTATTTTAGACTTATCTGCTTGGTCTGTGTAGCCCTTCAGCTACCTCCGATCTACCTCCCGGAACTGTAGGAATTTACAATGAACTACACATGGCAGCCAAAATACTTTTACATAGGACCACTTAGCTTTGCTTGTGTGTATTAGTATGTGTGCTTTTAAGACCTGTGGAGTTTGTAAATGCTTATCCATACTGAACACATCGATGAGGCCATTCTCCAGTATGTACTAACATATGGTTTTCAAAAATACTTTTCTACAGTGGGCACATTTATGAGGCTTCTCTTCAGTGTTTTGCTTTTCTTTTTTTTTTTTCTTATGTTGCTGATGATGGGTAATATAGTAGTCCATAGTGATGAATGAGAAATTGCCATAAATGGGGAAATTGTTTTTTCATTTAAAAAAAATAGATACAATATAACCTGTTCCTGCAGGATTAGTTGCAGCTATTGGAAAGAAATTACATCATTATCTATATACACTGCCTATTGTATTATGGTACTCTTCATGATCGTCAGATACATAATGACCCTGACATGGTGGAGAATCACTTAAACCACCATAAACTATGTGTTTTCTGAAGGTTAGAGAACTGTACAAGTGATTTAACATCACTTAAGACACATTGCATCTTAATACACTTTTACTCACCACTTTCTGTGCACACTGTCAATTACATTTATTTATATAATGACCCCTGACATGGTGGAGAATCATTTAAACAACCATTAACTATATATACCACCAGCTATTTAACATCACTTTAGTTCTATAAGGAAAAATCTATGAATGTTTTGAAAGTCAAAAGTCAGTAATATTTTCTTTGAAATTCGCCATTACTAAAATGCTTATAATGTGTGAATATTGTCAAAACTCTCCATGTTACCTCATAAATAGCCAAATAACCTAATCAGATCAATAGTTCTCGGGGTCTGGTTCACGGTATAAGGTGGGCTGTGTTAGGAAGGGAAACAGTATCTACCTAGGAATGAAAGATGTGAAGGTCTGCAGACAGGACTGACCATTCTAATGTTAATGAAAGTGGTGTAAATGTTTTGTATTTTAGCGATCCAGACACTACGAGTATGATTCAGCAATGACTTTATTGGCCGTTATAACTTCCGCTGAACACATACGTTTCTGTGGCTGCTTCTCACAGAACTTCCAGCACAAGAGGCAAGTTAAACCATCTCTTAACCAGGTGCCCCCGCCCCCTGCTTACTCTGCCAGCCCCCGCAGTGCATAGCAACACATGGGCTGCCGCGGCTGACAGAGAGCAAGGTCACAGGCACACAGACAACACTATAAAACATGAACACATTTAAACATACTGGTCGTTACATTACCCCTCCGCTACCAAGTTCCTCGTCCCTGAGGGAACAAACAAAGTCTGCCAAACTCTGGGGCGGTCTCCTAGCCCTTTGTGGATGTGAGAAGGGAGGTGACAGGCTTAACCCCGGGGCAGGGGACGTGGGCTGAGACCAGGGGGCCACAGGGACAGAGTCAGGGTCACCCCCATCAGGCACTGGCTGTGGGGGGTGCGGTGTGTGTGTGTGTGTAGTGAGAAGGGGGGTGACGGGCTTAACCCAGGGGCAGGGGACATGGGCTACCTGGAACCTGGGGAAAGGGATTGCCTCGATAGGGGGCCAGTCTGTCTCTGTGCAGAGCAACCTTCCGTCCTCGTGGCGGTAGCTGCACCCGATACACCACCTCCCCCATCCGCTCCAACACCCTGCAGGGCCCCACCCACTGGCTGTCAAGCTTTGGACACCGCCCCTTCTTTCTTTGTGGGCTGTACACCCAAACAAGGTCTCCAGCCTGGAAGTGCCTACCCCGTGCCCGCACGTCATAGTTACGCTTTTGCATGGCACCAGCACTTTCCTGCTGCACCCGGGCAAACGCATGGGCAGACTCAAGCCTGTCCTGGAGCCTCCTCGCATATTCCGTCTGGAGGCCGCCCAAAGGCCAGCTCTGTTGGGGTGCGGAGCTCCCTCCCTAGCATGAGGAGTGCTGGGGAACATGAGGTCGACTCCTGGACTGCAGACCGGCACGCCATGAGCACCAGCGGCAGATGTTCATCCAAGTCGCGCTGATGCTCCGATGTCAGTATGGCCAGCTGCTGACCCAGTGTGCGGTGGAGCCTCTCCACGTGCACGTCACTTTGAGGCTGTAACGGGGTGGTTCGTGTCTTTTGTATGCCCATTCGGCTGCACATGGCAGCGAATACCTTGGACTCAAAATTTCTCCCCTGGTCACTGTGCAGTGTGTGCGGCATCCCAAACCGGCTGAGTATGCCTCCAAGCAAGGAATCTGCCACAGTCTCTGCCTCCTGGTTTGGGAGGGCATAGGCCTCTGGCCACTTTGTAGTCGATCACAGAGAGGATGTAGGCATTCCCCTTGTTGGTGCGGGTAAGTGGGCTCATTACATCTAAAGCAACTCTCTCTCCATGGGGGCCCGCACTAGATGCAGCTGGGCATGTGACCGACCTGTTGGGCCTTTCCGTGCAGTGCATTATTCACACCGTCTGCGGAAGTCTTCCACGTCCCGCCGAAAGTAGCCCCCATAGAAGCCTCGGCGGAGGCGGCGGAGCGTTTTTGTCACACCAAAGTGGCCTGACCCCGAGGCTCCGTGCATGCCCTGCAGTACAGCTACCCTCAGGCCCTTGGGGACCACCATCTGCCAACGCTCATCCCCTGTAGCAGGCTCTTTCCACGCCCTCTGCAGCACCCCGTCGATCAGACACAGCGAGTCAAACTTTGACCACAGCCCCTTAGTGACCTGAGAGGCTTGCCACCTCTTCCCATGGCAGCCTCTGCTGTGACTCCACCCACTGATGCACAGGGTGTAGGTCGGGGTCAAGTTCCTGCTGTTGCCTCCAATCCCCCACGCTTACCATCTGCAGCTCCCAGCAGTCAACCACCTCTGCCCGCCACACTGCCTTCACACAATTCAAGCTCCCGACTCTCCCTCCGTTCACAGTGGTGGCACCCGTCGGCAGCACATGGGCGACGGGAGAGGGCATATGCATTGCTGTGTTGAGCTCCTGCCCTGTGCACCACTGTGAAGTTATAGGCCTTGAGCTCCTCCAACCACCTGGCGACCTGCCCCTCCGGCTCCCTGAATGACATCAGCCACTGGAGAGCTGAATGGTCGGTTCTCACAGTGAAGGGCAGACCGCACAGGTAATATTTAAAATGGCGCACGGAGAGCACCACTGCCAGGAGCTCTCGCCGGGTCACGCAGTAGCGCTTCTCAGCCTTATTGAACACCCGGCTGAAATATGCCACTACCCTCTCCACGTCTGCAATAGTAATAGCCCGAGCGGAAGTCCAGTGAGGAAAACCAGGCAGAGCCTGAGACTAGGTCCGGAGACTCATCCACGTGGGGTAGTGGATAAGAGTCTTTCTTAGTTACCCCATTCGGCGGGGACGGCACTTTATCGGGCGGGCATCTCCGGTGTCAATCTCACGCTCCACCAGCTGTGTTCGCCCGACGTCATCCTCCCTCAGTGCAAAGCTGTCTTTAAACTCCACAACCAGCCGCCACAACAGCTCCTGCTGTTGTGAGTCCAGGTCATCACAGTTCTCCGTCCAGATTTTCGTGATGGCAGCCCGCGTCATCTCCTCCTCCGTCTGGGGCAGCAGGGCTGGAGACGGGCAGCCCATGCTGTTGGGGGCTGGCACTGCCAGCAGGGGTGGAGAGGAGTCGGGTGCTGTCACCTCTGTCTCCAGCTGAGAGGGAGGTGATTGAACAGCAATGCTGTGGGCGTGGAGTGGTGGCCGGTTGGGGAAACACGCACCCTGATGTCGTGAGGGGTTTTGGGGAAAAGTGGGTGTGGCTCGGTTCTGCTGTGCCAACTTCTCGCGCCGGCAAGGTAGTGGGTGCAGCAACTGGTGGTGTCACGGCCGACAACGCGATGACAGGTGCATCCTGAAACGTGCCTCTTCCCAGGTCCAGCTGACAGCCCCTAGCCTTCAAGAAATCCAGCCCCAGTATGCACGGGTCCTGCACACTTGCCACCCACACTGGGCGGTGGAAAGCTTTGCCCCCCACAGTCAGTGTCATTGTGCCCCTGCCTTTCATGGGTGCCAGCCCGCCCGTGACTGTGCGCAGCTGCACAGTGGTGGGCTCTAACTGAGTCCAGCCCGGCACCACATCAGGTCTTACCAGAGTCACTGTGTCCACGAGAGCAGTGCAGGGAACCCCCTCTACGGTCACTGGGAGGTGACAAAAGTCCCCCACACAAGTACGCCCAACCACTATCACAGGCTCCATGTGCATGTTTTCGTCTGCTTATGGGAGGAGTGGGCCCTGACTCCCCCGTCTGTGCTGTCGGGCCCTTCCTGCAGACAAGAGGATGGGGCTGGGGTCCGCACAGCCTCCCCTATGCGGACCCGGTGCCGTTTCCCGGACCCTTGGGTGCTTTTGGGCACTGCCTGAGGAGGTGACCAGGCTGGCCACACCCCCAACAAACCCTGGGTGATGTGTGCAGGGTACGGGTTGATTGGATAGACATAGCCCGTATCATCTCCGTCAGCTCAGATGCCCATGCCGGCTTCTCCAGGACAGCTTTGGTGCCCACTGCCACTCTTATTATGGGCAGGCTCTCACTGTGGCTACCTCCAGCTGGCACACCCCACACAAACTGATAATTAACTACCAAAAATAAACGGTAACGAACTTGTCACCCTAGCTCACTCACTTTATTTATAGTTTACTTCTGACACCAATTCTAGCGATCTCAGACACAACGAGTATGATTCAACAATGACTTTATTGGCCGTTATAACTTTGGCTGAACACATACGTTTCTGTGGCTGCTTCTCACAGAACTTCCAGCACAAGAGGCAAGTTAAACCATCTCTTAACCAGGTGCCCCCGCCCCCTGGCTACTCTGCCAGCCCCCGCAGTGCATAGCAACACATAGGTTGCCGCGGCTGACAGAGAGCAAGGTCACAGGCACACAGACGACACTATAAACATGAACACATTAAAACATACTGGTCATTACAGTATTCTTTTGAGGAGGGTTCATAAGTTGAAAGTATATGGAAAACACCAATATTCTTCAGTTCTTAGACTGTGACAAGCCATCTCTAGGCTTGCAATAGCACACTTCAATTTCTCCATCAAGCTGGTCGAGTAATTCCAAAGTTTTTTCCGAAAAATGTCACAATAATTAATTGTGCTTTTTTCTAACTGCCTTATTCATGACTTTATTACATTTCTCCAACTCTGAAGTAGCAACTTTGGAACTTGTAAACATTTAGAGACCACCTTAAATCCAAACTGCAGATACCACAATTTCAGTTTACCTGGCAAGCAGGTATTATCAATGGTACTGATACATAAACTGGTACCTAAAAACAATGTTGAACTACACAACAATGATATGACCACTGGAACTCTCACAAGATGATGATGATGTACTATTTACATAGCGTGAATAGTAAAACTTGTTAGTGTATACATACTTGTAGTTGTCAGCCATGTTGACACCATACTGTCCAAGTAAAACACACAGTCCTTGCAGTACAGTGTGTAACCAGAGTTCTGTGTACTGTTATGGATATGTTAATTCAATATGCTAATTAGATATGACGCGAGAATGACATCACAGCGTCCTTGCAATTCATGTGTCCTCGCAAGCCAGGTTTGTGTTCAGGTAGGACATGTCCCTATAACTTGGTGAAAACTCTTGTTGTGTAAAAAATTGAGTATCTTGATTGGTAGGTGATACAAAAAAAAAAAACTAATCATTTTTATTCAACTTTGGTAGCTCTAGACTAAAAGGAAAGGGAAGTACCCGTAAACCACTTTTTTTTCAGGTTGAGGAAATTTGGCCTCCTAATCCACCAAGACCTGTATACGTGTGTGTGTGTGTGTGTGTGTGTGTCGTATTATCTAAGATTTTTACCATTACCAGAATGTTTTTTGTGTTGTTTAGATATGACTCTGCGAGTGTGCTGCGAGTCCTGCAAAATCCTTCTAAAACAAAGAAAATCTCTTCAGGACAAACTGGAAAGTTCCAGGAGGGAATTGGAGTTGGTAATGCAGCATCTCCGGGTCCTCAGACGCCGGGCCCTCAACAGAAACCGGGTCCTACCCAGAAGAATGCGCGTAGTGGAGGAGGCAGGTTCCAGCTGCAGTTAACCCCCAAATCCCTAATGTGCACGCGCACACACACACACACACACACACACATACACACAGACACAGACACAGACACACACAGACACACACACACACACACACACACACACAACGTTCGCCGTGTGTGGTTATGTTTGGAATTGTTTGTGTTTGTTTGTGTGTTGTATTTGCTATTTTTTAATATATCTAAATAAAACAAAGTTTGAAGGTGTTTGAATCTTGATTTTGCTGAGGGTCACACACCAGCAGCGATGACTGCTCTGTGTCTTGTTTTAAGTCACAGAGAGCCCACATGGCTAACTTATGTACCAGAGTAGGCCCCATATGCCTGCCGTCTATTAAAGGTCACTGAGGGTCAAACACACAAGGGAGAGCACCAGTATGGACTTAGGCAAAAAAAATGCATTTTTTTTCAGTTATTATTCTCAAATGTCCCTTTTGTATTCTGAATGTCAGTTATGTTCCCAATTGCCTGAAAAATGAGTAACAGTGACTCTCTTATGATGGACCAGCAAAAAAAAAATGTCCTTCTGGTTGGGGATCGAACCAGCCACCTTCTGGTTAACAGCCACAGCTGCCGACTACACGACCGGCTAATTTTTTTTAGACCTGAAAAGATTCTGAAAAGATTTGGCCAATCACGTTCGCACCAGTTTGCAGAGTTGATAACAATTGACCAATCACGGCAGAAATCCTGGAGAGCGCCGTCGGGCAGCACGCACGGCAGAAATGCTGGAGCGCGACGTCAGGCGACGTCACTTAGCTGACGCTGGACCTGGAGGGGGGGGCGGGCAAATCGAAAATGCAAACCTCTGGATAGCTCAAATAGCCAGAAGATGCGTCCGTAATTCAAACAACTTCAAGGAAGCAATCCTCCCTCTAAAGCTGTATCAAGTTAAATAAACCGAGGAAATTTGTCGACATGGTGAGTATTTACACATTAACTACACTGCTGAATGGGATAATTGTTTTGTGTATAGCTAGCTTTCTACCTTTAAAACGCTATAATTTATCTGACTAAAATGTCGCTATATTTTAGAGATGTTGCTTTTGGCGACATAGATGCATACAATTAATTTTTAAATGCATGACAATAACATAAGTCGTATACCTGCAGATCGTATTTACTTTAATTATTGAAGTCATTTCCCCTTGGTTTAGCTAGCTTTTTACCTAAGCTGCTTTCTCTGACTGCAATTTCGCTTTCGCTCATGCCTTTGGTCTGCTAATATAATCTGTTAGTCTTGTACGATATAACTTGAAGTATTGAAGTATTGAAGTAATTATTCCCGTTGTTGTCATTTCGATTTATTTAGCTATATAGCTATCTTATAATCACTCTGTTATCTGTACTGGAATTACGCTAGTCCTCGTCAAATAACGTTAACTATATTAAGGGTGCTTTTACGTGGGCTATGAATGAATGATAACGAAATGTTTTGACTGTGAATAAGAGTATTTTATGCACAATCGCTTAAATTCAGATGTATAAACGAAATATTGAGAGGTTGTACAGGTAATGGCAGGAAAGGGAGACAGTGGTGAGGAGGGGGGTTCACCTGTGTGGAGAATAGGGCTAATACTATTACATGGATGGTCTGCTCTTCATGGATTTATGTTATTTTCATTCATTAAAAACAATATGTCACCAAAGGCAAAATCTGTGAAGTCACACAAGGCAATGTCAGAATCAGAATGGTTGGCACGTTTGAGAAAGTTTGCCAGCACTGGATCCTGGCCTGCCGGGGGTGGGAACAAGCCAGCACCAAGGCAGAAGAAGTGGTACGAGCTGTATCAAAGGGTATGACTATATACATGGCACAGTATAATGTATTTATTGTTATTAAGTCATTATAACATGTATTAAATAGGATAAAAGGCAATGTTCCCACAAGGAAATCCAAATGTAAAAAGCAAATCAGTTACATCATATCTCTGTGACTACACATACGAAAATGAAAACTCAAACAATTGTATAACTTTTATTTCTAGATTGAAAAGTGTCCAATGCAGACACAAGGACAGAGGTCTTTGTTTGGTCTAGTAAGGGCGTGTGTTTGTGGATTCCACACTCAGAAGGTAACGCTGGTCAATTCAAGACTCAAAAAGTGTGTGTGTGTGTGTGTATCAATATGCAAACTAATTTGTGATGTCTCTACAGCCAACTGGAGCAAGTACTGCCTCTGGGCCTGCAGGGCCGCAGACGGCAGCAGCCAGGCAAAGTCCTACTGGGCCTGCAGGGCAGCAGTCGGCAGCAGTGGGTCCGGTTCAAGGCACTGCAGGGCCGCAGACGGCAGCAGCCAGGCAAAGTCCTACTGGGCCTGCAGGGCAGCAGTCGGCAGCAGTGGGTCCGGTTCAAGGCACTGCAGGGCCGCAGACGGCAGCAGCCAGGCAAAGTCCTACTGGGCCTGCAGGGCAGCAGTCGGCACTAGTGGGTCCGGTTCAAGGCACTGCAGGGCAGCAGACGGCAGCAGCCAGGCAAAGTCCTACTGGGCCTGCAGGGCAGCAGTCGGCAGCAGTGGGTCCGGTTCAAGGCACTGCAGGGCAGCAGACAGCAGCAGCCAGTCAAAGTCCTGGCCAAAGGGCCTTAGGTTCATTGCTGGTGTCTGTGGGCCGTAAGCACCCACCCCCACATATTTTAATGGTATTTGGCCTCATAAATTGACCATAAATATTTTACATTTTGTTCACTGAATGATAATTTGTCAATATAGTTCTCTCACGACACAGACGTTTGCCTTGTTGCTTTTCAGTTGAACAAGTCAAGATTTGGTGGTGCTCATGTTTCTGCGGCCAGGCCAAATCTAAGCCTAGCTAGAAAATCAACCCAGGTAAATAGATTGACCCAGTTTGAATAGAGACTGATTGATTGAACCTACACATGATGTAGTGTAGTGTATTGTATTCATTGTTATGTATGCTCTTATTTTACAGAGCCAAGTTACCATCCCCACCGAAAGCAGTACCACTTCTCCAGCCAGCAGTGGCGGACCTACCATTAAGGCGAACTAGGCAACTGCCTTAGGCCCTCACCCAGCAGAAAGCCCACGATAAATTGCCCACCCAGGCACTGATGGGACGGCCTAAGTCCATAACCAACCGGCCCTCCCGCAGATATCGTCGGTTGCGACAGTTTTCCTTGCTTAAGCGAATACATTATATACCTGTCATGATAACCAACGGGATTCACTGTCTGCTATTTATACTACTCCTAGTGACCTGTATTCACACTCATGGTTACTATTGTCTTACTATTTTCTAATCTCCTCCGTCAGTCTTACTCTGTTTATTTGTTATTAAATGTTAATCACTCTAGCCTAATACTTGCATGTCTCGCTCGTAGACACCTTTAACACCCCTACACACACACACACACACACACACACACACATAATCACACACCCAGCATGCAACACTATCATTACCACTGATGTTTACACCCCATCGAATGTTCTGTTCTGTTCATTTCTACAACAAAGTTCAAACCAGTGGCGGCGGACCTTAAGGGCGATTGTGGCGACGAACTGCTTTCAGGAAAAGGAGATTTTTTTCTCTGTCGGCGTACTAATTAAGATAAATTGACAACAAAACAATTAGGACCTCCTACACCAAATGTATCGATTCAACAGGTTTCTATAAAGGGTGGAACCCTACATCCAAGAATTGGAACGAAAGAAAATCATGGCTAGCACGCTGTGAAGTGGCTAACGCGGTCTGTATTTCTTTATTTGTAGGCTACCGCTGTCACTTTTCAGAGGTTGTACAGTGTGAATGTTCGCTTTTTGCCCTAACACTGAGTTATTTTCTTTGTGAAGACTTAGTTAGCTTTTGTAAGCCAATACTTTCGAGATCAGTCAATAAATATAGTTGGTTTTGACTTATATGTTGCCCCCTTCTTTACGTTGTTACTGGACATTTATGTGTCCTATAAAGCTATGTTGCATCATACAACATTTGAGACATGTGGATAATGAAAAAGTGGGATAATTTAATGCGGAGCCAAATCATGTTTGCTTATGAAGGCTCCTGAATGCAACTTTCTTCCATATAACTAGCTACTGTAGCTATGTAGGTAGAGGGGAAATATTTTGATTGTGTGCTGCCATCTACTATACAAAAAGGTATTGCTGTATGAGTTAATCAGCCTACAAAAAAAATGATATTGCTTAATGTAGGTCGCCCTAATCATTATCAAAAAAATTGTGTACTCTTTCTCTGCTGACATTTATTCCTAAAGGCTCTGTAGTTATACATATAGGCCTAACCATCTGATACTAGCCCAGAGTTAAGCATATTCATCTAGCAAACTATAGGCCCTACCTTCCTTGGAGTGTTACAATAGCCAGTATCATTTTATTCCATGTGTCCATCCAGGCAAATTTGTGGATCCAAATGTTATTAAAAAACATATATAATGTTATTTCTTTGTAATCATCCAAAATTATGTTAAGTGTATGGGTATTTTGCATACATTGAGCGGGCAACGCGCCGTATATTAAGTGGGCCGCTCTGAGAGACAACTCCCGGGCCACTTTTTCCCCCCAGTCCGCCCCTGCTTTGAGGTGTTCCTTTTTTTTTTGCATTAAAAGGACGGATGAAGAGGGCCCCTGGCTATGTTTTCGCCTTAGGCCCCCAAATGACTAGGTCCGCCACTGCTCTCGATTTCGCGCCGTCACCCGGTGGCAAAACCTCTTTCTGTGATCCTCCAGGCCTTAGGGGGATTTTCAGAAGGTGTCCGAGAAAGGTGCATGGTCGTCGGACTGACCGTTTTCGGTCGGGAGGGTATTTTGTGGAGCCTCCGCCACCACGCCTCCGCCACCACCCCCAACTTTTTCGTACCCATGGTTAACCAAAACCCTACCCATGGTTAACCAAAATGGACTTAGAAAAAATCCACAGTTTTCAGACCTCCAGAGGGGTAGGACCCTGCTCAAAGGTGTCCGAGAATACTGCACCTTCAGCGGACATGCCATGAGCCTCTAGACCCCTCTATATCCTCCAGGAGGACCAGGATTTGAGGAACATGTGTCCGAGAACAGTGCACCTTCAGCGGACTGGTCCTGAGCAGCTACACCCCTGGTTACATCCTCCACAGGCACCAGGATGTGACAGAATGTGTCCGAGAATAGGTCACCTTCAGCGGACATGCCTTGAGCCTCTAGACCCCTATATATCCTCCGGGAGAGGGAGGAGAGTGTGGTCAACAGTCCGCTTCAAAATCGGACACTCAGAGGCTGAGTTACCTCTTTGTGGAACTTTTTTTATTTTTCGTTCTGAGCCTAAGTCCACTTTTTTAGGGTGCTCTCGATTTCGCGCCGTCACCCGGTGGCAAAACCTCTTTCTGTGATCCTCCAGGCCTTAGGGGGATTTTCAGAAGGTGTCCGAGAAAGGTGCATGGTCGTCGGACTGACCGTTTTCGGTCGGGAGGGTATTTTGTGAGCCTCCGCCACCACCCCCAACTTTTTCGTACCCATGGTTAACCAAAACCCTACCCAGGGTTAACCAAAATGGACTTAGAAAAAATCCACAGTTTTCAGACCTCCAGAGGGGTAGGACCCTGCTCAAAGGTGTCCGAGAATACTGCACCTTCAGCGGACATGCCATGAGCCTCTAGACCCCTCTATATCCTCCAGGAGGACCAGGATTTGAGGAACATGTGTACGAGAACAGTGCACCTTCAGCGGACTGGCCCTGAGCAGCTACACCCCTGGTTAACCAAAACCCTACCCATGGTTAACCAAAATGGACTTAGAAAACACTGGAGGCCTACAGACACACACACCTCCCCAGACAGGCCTAAGAAGCCTCCTGTCTATTAAAGGTCCCCAAAGGTCAGAGAGACACACAGAGAGCTCCAAACACTGCCCAGTGTGTTGGGTTCACTTACTGGGAGGCCTACAGACACACACACCTCCCCAGACAGGCCTAAGAAGCCTGCTGTCTATTAAAGGTCCCCAAAGGTCAGAGAGACACACAGAGAGCTCCCAGCACTGCCCAGTGTGTTGTGTTCACTTACTGGGAGGCCTACAGACACACACACCTCCCCAGACAGGCCTAAGAAGCCTGCTGTCTATTAAATGTCCCCAAAGGTCAGAGAGACACACAGAGAGCTCCCAGCACTGCCCAGTGTGTTGTGTTCACTTACTGGGAGGCCTACAGACACACACACCTCCCCAGACAGGCCTAAGAAGCCTGCTGTCTATTAAAGGTCCCCAAAGGTCAGAGAGACACCCAGAGAGCTCCAAACACTGCCCAGTGTGTTGGGTTCACTTACTGGGAGGCCTACAGACACACAAACCTCCCCAGACAGGCCTAAGAAGCCTGCTGTCTATTAAAGGTCCCCAAAGGTCAGAGAGACACACAGAGAGCTCCAAACACTGCCCAGTGTGTTGGGTTCACTTACTGGGAGGCCTAGAGACACACACACCTCCCCAGACAGGCCTAATTAGCCTGCTGTCTATTAAAGGTCCCCAGAGGTCAGAGAGACACACAGAGAGCTCCAAACACTGCCCTGTGTACTGTATTAAGTCACAGCAAGCCCCAATGGCTCACACTTGTCTCCCTTTAGGCCCAAAAATTCTGCCTGCTATTAAAGCTCTCTGAGGGTCCCACAGACACACACAGAGCTCCCAGCACTGCCCAGCACTAACCCTAACCCCCAGTACTGCCCTTAGCCCCAGCCCACTGCCCCCAAACACAGTGAGCTTCACGAGGCTCCCACAGACACACACAGAGCTCCCAGCACTGCTGGACGTCTAACTGAGGTCGCCATTGAATTCTAGATAGCTCGCTCCGTTTCTCACTTGCCGCCACAGCCTTCAGACAATCAGTCATCAGCACAAGTTCGCCTCATGAAAACCGGAGATTCATACCGATCTGCCACGCCCCACTGTGTGGTGTGTTTGTTTAGTGTGTAGCGCAGTTGACTGTGTGGTGTGTTTGTTTAGTGTGTAGTTCAGTTGCACTACGGGGTGTTGAGCTGCTTATTATGTGTAGGTTTTTAAGGATGCAATGTGCATCGTGGTCCGGTGCTTCCGCCCTGTATAGCTTTTCCTTTATAGAGTCGAGCCTTTCTTTCATATTAAAGCTCTCTGAGGGTCCCACAGACACACACAGAGCTCCCAGCACTGCCCAGCACTAACCCCCAGTACTGCCCTCAGCCCCAGCCCACTGCCCCCAAACACAGTGAGCTTCATGAGGCTCCCACAGACACACACAGAGCTCCCAGCACTGCTGGACGTCTAACTGAGGTCGCCATTGAATTCTAGATAGCTCGCTCCGTTTCTCACTTGCCGCCACAGCCTTCAGACGATCAGTCATCAGCACAAGTTCGCCTCATGAAAACCGGAGATTCATACCGATCTGCCACGCCCCACTGTGTGGTGTGTTTGTTTAGTGTGTAGCGCAGTTGACTGTGTGGTGTGTTTGTTAAGTGTGTAGCGCAGTTGCACTACGGGGTGTTGAGCTGCTTATTATGTGTAGGTTTTTAAGGATATAATGTGCATCGTGGTCCGGTGCTTCTGCCCTGTATAGCTTTTCCTTTATAGAGTCGAGCCTTTCTTTCATACCGGCGAGTCATTCACAACTTAGGACAGAGTTGCTTCAGGTGGGATTTGAACCTGCAATTCTCAGATGGTTTTCTGGAATCTTACCCTTTGCGGGTTTCGAACCTGTGCTCATCAGGTCTGTGGTGCCGCGCCCTACCCACTAAGCCACCGTGCTGGTACAGAATTCCGCCTGTCAGTGCGCCCAAATCACCGATTCCTCACCCCATATTTTCCCAGGCTCTTTCTCTTTCAATCTTTCTCTCTCTCAGAGTTGCTTCATGTGGGGTTCGATCCTACGATTTCCAGGTGGTTTCGTCGAAAATAACACCTTTAATGGGTGGTTTCACCGAGACTTGCCCTTCGCGGGGTTCGAACCTGTGCTTCTCAGGTACCTCAGCCACTAATATGCCTCTCCCCACTCATCCGGGGCAAATTCTCGCTAGAAAAGGGTTCGGCGCGGTGACAGAGAGCTCCGTAGAGCCCTCGGCGTCCCCGGCCTGGAGGCTGACCGCGGTGGCTGGGAGGTGGGACCTGTGAGACAGGGTGCCTCCCCTGGCGGGTCACGGTTTCCAATCGGTCAGAAGGTTTAGGAGAGGAGAGGGAGGAGAGTGTGGTCAACAGTCCGCTTCAAACCGCTTGAAAATCGGACACTCAGAGGCTGAGTTACCTCTCGTGGAACTTTTTTTATTTTTCGTTCTGAGCCTAAGTCCACTTTTTTAGGGTGCTCTCGATTTCGCGCCGTCACCCGGTGGCAAAACCTCTTTCTGTGATCCTCCAGGCCTTAGGGGATTTTCAGAAGGTGTCCGAGAAAGGTGCATGGTCGTCGGACTGACCGTTTTCGGTCGGGAGGGTATTTTGTGGAGCCTCCGCCACCACCCCCAACTTTTTCGTACCCATGGTTAACCAAAACCCTACCCATGGTTAACCAAAATGGACTTAGAAAAAATCCACAGTTTTCAGACCTCCAGAGGGGTAGGACCCTGCTCAAAGGTGTCCGAGAATACTGCACCTTCAGCGGACATGCCATGAGCCTCTAGACCCCTCTATATCCTCCAGGAGAACCAGGATTTGAGGAACATGTGTCCGAGAACAGTGCACCCTCAGCGGACTGGCCCTGAGCAGCTACACCCCTGGTTACATCCTCCACAGGCACCAGGATGTGACAGAATGTGTCCGAGAATAGGTCACCTTCAGCGGACATGCCTTGAGCCTCTAGACCCCTATATATCCTCCGGGAGAGGGAGGAGAGTATGGTCAACAGTCCGCTTCAAACCGCTTGAAAATCGGACACTCAGAGGCTGAGTTACTTCTTTGTGGAACTTTTTTTATTTTTCGTTCTGAGCCTAAGTCCACTTTTTTAGGGTGCTCTCGATTTCGCGCCGTCACCCGGTGGCAAAACCTCTTTCTGTGATCCTCCAGGCCTTAGGGGGATTTTCAGAAGGTGTCCGAGAAAGGTGCATGGTCGTCGGACTGACCGTTTTCGGTCGGGAGGGTATTTTGTGGAGCCTCCGCCACCACCCCCAACTTTTTCGTACCCATGGTTAACCAAAACCCTACCCATGGTTAACCAAAATGGACTTAGAAAAATTCCACAGTTTTCAGACCTCCAGAGGGGTAGGACTCTGCTCAAAGGTGTCCGAGAATACTGCACCTTCAGCGGACATGCCATGAGCCTCTAGACCCGTCTATATCCTCCAGGAGGACCAGGATTTGAGGAACATGTTTCCGAGAACAGTGCACCTTCAGCGGACTGGCCCTGAGCAGCTACACCCCTGGTTACATCCTCCAAAGGCACCAGGATGTGACAGAATGTGTCCGAGAATAGGTCACCTTCAACGGACTGGCCATGTGCAGCTGCACCCCTAGTAACATCCTCCACAGGCACCAGGATGTGACTGAATGTGTCCGAGAATAGGTCACCTTCAGCGGACTGACCATGTGCAGCTACACCCCTAGTTACATCCTCCACAGGCACCAGGATGTGACAGAATGTGTCCGAGAATAGGTCACCTTCAGCGGACTGGCCATGTGCAGCTACACCCCTAGTTACATCCTCCACAGGCACCAGGATGTGAACATAATGTGTCCGAGGACAGAGCACCATCAACGGACTCTTTACCAGCTTCGAGTCCCTTGTTTTCGACTTCCAGAGGCACCATAATGTCAAAAACATGTGTCCGCCAAAGATGCACCATCAACGGACTCTCTGCGAGCTTCGAGTCCCTTGTTTTCGACTTCCAGATGCACCATAATGTCAAAAACATGTGCCCAAGAAAGATGCACCATCAACGGACTCTCTATGAGCTTCTGGGGCCTTGTTACAATCCTCCAGGAGGCTTCTGAAAAGGAGCTCTCTAGTCCCGAGATGGTACCCGGTGGCAAAACCTCTTTTTGGCATCCTCCAGGCTTAAGGGGAATCCTCAGAGAGTGTCCGAAAAAAGTGCACTGTCGTCGGACTGACCGTTTTGGCTCGGGAGGGTAGGCCAAGGAGCTCGCGCCAGCACCCCCAACTTTTTTTTACCCATGGTTAACCAGTAACTATGAGTCTCTTAAGGTTCCATAAGAGAGTCTTACTATGACTCTTATGGAAAAGTAACTATGACTCTCTTAAGGTTTTCATTAGTCTCTTAAGGTTTTCACACACACCTCCCCAGACTTCTTGAGGCTCCCACAGACACACACAGAGCTCCCAGCACTGCTGGACGTCTAACTGAGGTCGCCATTGAATTCTAGATAGCTCGCTCCGTTTCTCGCTTGCCGCCACTGCCTTCAGACGATCAGTCATCAGCACAAGTTCGCCTCATGAAAACCGGAGATTCATACCGATCTGCCACGCCCCACTGTGTGGTGTGTTTGTTTAGTGTGTAGCGCAGTTGCACTATGGGGTGTTGAGCTGCTTATTATGTGTAGGTTTTTAAGGATGCAATGTGTCGAGCCTTATAGAGTCGAGCCTTCCTCTTGAGCCAGAGAGACCTATGTGACAAGGACCGAGTTGCTTCATGTGGGGTTCGATCCTACGATTTTCAGGTGGTTTCGTCGAACAGTCCGCTTCAAACCGCTTGAAAATCGGACACTCAGAGGCTGAGTTACCTCTTTGTGGAACTTTTTTTATTTTTCGTTCTGAGTCTAAGTCCACTTTTTTAGGGTGCTCTCGATTTCGCGCCGTCACCCGGTGGCAAAACCTCTTTCTGTGATCCTCCAGGCCTTAGGGGGATTTTCAGAAGGTGTCCGAGAAAGGTGCATGGTCGTCGGACTGACCGTTTTCGGTCGGGAGGGTATTTTGTGGAGCCCTCGCCACCACCCCCAACTTTTTCGTACCCATGGTTAACCAAAACCCTACCCATGGTTAACCAAAATGGACTTAGAAAAAATCCAGAATATTCAGACCTCCAGAGGGGTAGGACCCTGCTCAAAGGTGTCCGAGAATACTGCACCTTCAGCGGACATGCCATGAGCCTCTAGACCCCTCTATATCCTCCAGGAGGACCAGGATTTGAGGAACATGTGTCCGAGAACAGTGCACCTTCAGCGGACTAGCCATGTGCAGCTACACCCCTAGTTACATCCTCCAAAGGCACCAGGATGTGACAGAATGTGTCCGAGAATAGGTCACCTTCAGCGGACTGGCCTTGTGCAGCTACACCCCTAGTTACATCCTCCACAGGCACCAGGATGTGAACATAATGTTTCCGAGGACAGAGCACCATCAACGGACTCTTTACCAGCTTCGAGTCCCTTGTTTTCGACTTCCAGAGGCACCATAATGTCAAAAACATGTGTCCGCCAAAGATGCACCATCAACGGACTCTCTGCGAGCTTCGAGTCCCTTGTTTTCGACTTCCAGATGCACCATAATGTCAAAAACATGTGCCCAAGACAGATGCACCATCAACGGACTCTCTATGAGCTTCTGGGGCCTTGTTACAATCCTCCAGGAGGCTTCTGAAAAGGAGCTCTCTAGTCCCGAGATGGTACCCGGTGGCAAAACCTCTTTTTGGCATCCTCCAGGCTTAAGGGGAATCCTCAGAGAGTGTCCGAAAAAAGTGCACTGTCGTCGGACTGACCGTTTTGGCTCGGGAGGGTAGGTCATGGAGCTCGCGCCAGCACCCCCAACTTTTTTTTACCCATGGTTAACCAGTAACTATGAGTCTCTTAAGGTTCCATAAGAGAGTCATACTATGACTCTTATGGAAAAGTAACTATGACTCTCTTAAGGTTTTCATTAGTCTCTTAAGGTTTTCACACACACCTCCCCAGACAGTCCTAAGAAGCCTGTTGTCTATTAAAGGTCCCCAAAGGTCAGAGAGACACCCAGACAGCTCCAAACACTGCCCAGTGTGTTGGGTTCACTTACTGGGAGGCCTACAGACACACACACCTCCCCAGACAGGCCTAAGAAGCCTGCTGTCTATTAAAGGTCCCCAAAGGTCAGAGAGACACCCAGACAGCTCCAAACACTGCCCAGTGTGTTGGGTTCACTTACTGGGAGGCCTACAGACACACACACCTCCCCAGACAGGCCTAAGAAGCCTGCTGTCTATTAAAGGTCCCCAAAGGTCAGAGAGACACACAGAGAGCTCCCAGCACTGCCCAGTGTGTTGTGTTCACTTACTGGGAGGCCGACAGACACACACACCTCCCCAGACAGGCCTAAGAAGCCTGCTGTCTATTAAAGGTCCCCAAAGGTCAGAGAGACACACAGAGAGCTCCCAGCACTGCCCAGTGTGTTGTGTTCACTTACTGGGAGGCCGACAGACACACACACCTCCCCAGACAGGCCTAAGAAGCCTGCTGTCTATTAAAGGTCCCTAAAGGTCAGAGAGACACACAGAGAGCTCCCAGCACTGCCCAGTGTGTTGTGTTCACTTACTGGGAGGCCTACAGACACACACACCTCCCCAGACAGTTCTAAGAAGCCTGTTGTCTATTAAAGGTCCCCAGAGGTCAGAGAGACACACAGAGAGCTCCAAACACTGCCCAGTGTGTTGGGTTCACTTACTGGGAGGCCTACAGACACACACACCTCCCCAGACAGGCCTAATTAGCCTGCTGTCTATTAAAGGTCCCCAGAGGTCAGAGAGACACACAGAGAGCTCCAAACACTGCCCTGTGTACTGTATTAAGTCACAGCAAGACCCAATGGCTCACACTTGTCTCCCTTTAGGCCCAAAAATTCTGCCTGCTATTAAAGCTCTCTGAGGGTCCCACAGACACACACAGAGCTCCCAGCACTGCCCAGCACTAACCCTAACCCCCAGTACTGCCCTCAGCCCCAGCCCACTGCCCCCAAACACAGTGAGCTTCATGAGGCTCCCACAGACACACACAGAGCTCCCAGCACTGCTGGACATCTAACTGAGGTCGCCATTGAATTCTAGATAGCTTGCTCCGTTTCTCGCTTGCCGCCACAGCCTTCAGACGATCAGTCATCAGCACAAGTTCGCCTCATGAAAACCGGAGATTCATACCGATCTGCCAAGCCCCACTGTGTGGTGTGTTTGTTTAGTGTGTAGCGCAGTTGCACTACGGGGTATTGAGCTGCTTATTATGTGTAGGTTTTTAAGGATGCAATGTGTCGAGCCTTATAGAGTCGAGCCTTCCTCTTGAGCCAGAGAGACCTATGTGACAAGGACCGAGTTGCTTCATGTGGGGTTCGATCCTACGATTTTCAGGTGGTTTCGTCGAAACTAACACCTTTAATGGGTGGTTTCACAGAGACTTGCCCTTCGCGGGGTTCGAACCTGTGCTTCTCAGGTACCTCAGCCACTAATATGCCTCTCCCCACTCATCCGGGGCAAATTCTCGCTAAAGAAGGGTTCGGCGCAGTGACAGAGAGCTCCGTAGAGCCCTCGGCGTCCCAGGCCTGGAGGCTGACCGCGGTGGCGGGGAGGTGGGACCTGTGAGACAGGGTGCCTCCCCTGGCGGGTCACGGTTTCCAATCGGTCAGAAGGTTTAGGAGAGGAGAGGGATGAGAGTGTGGTCAACAGTCCGCTTCAAACCGCTTGAAAATCGGACACTCAGAGGCTGAGTTACCTCTTTGTGGAACTTTTTTTATTTTTCGTTCTGAGCCTAAGTCCACTTTTTTAGGGTGCTCTCGATTTCGCGCCGTCACCCAGTGGCAAAACCTCTTTCTGTGATCCTCCAGGCCTTAGGGGGATTTCCAGAAGGTGTCCGAGAAAGGTGCATGGTCGTCGGACTGACCGTTTTCGGTCGGGAGGGTATTTTGTGGAGCCTCCGCCACCACCCCCAACTTTTTCGTACCCATGGTTAACCAAAACCCTACCCATGGTTAACCAAAATGGACTTAGAAAAAATCCACAGTTTTCAGACCTCCAGAGAGGTAGGACCCTGCTCAAAGGTGTCCGAGAATACTGCACCTTCAGCGGACATGCCATGAGCCTCTAGACCCCTCTATATCCTCCAGGAGGACCAGGATTTGAGGAACATGTGTCCGAGAACAGTGCACCTTCAGCGGACTGGCCCTGAGCAGCTACACCCCTGGTTACATCCTCCAAAAGCACCAGGATGTGACAGAATGTGTCCGAGAATAGGTCACCTTCAGCGGACTGGCCATGTGCAGCTGCACCCCTAGTAACATCCTCCACAGGCACCAGGATGTGACAGAATGTGTCCGAGAATAGGTCACCTTCAGCGGACTGACCATGTGCAGCTACACCCCTAGTTACATCCTCCACAGGCACCAGGATGTGACAGAATGTGTCCGAGAATAGGTCACCTTCAGCGGACTGGCCATGTGCAGCTACACCCCTAGTTACATCCTCCACAGGCACCAGGATGTGAACATAATGTGTCCGAGGACAGAGCACCATCAACGGACTCTTTACCAGCTTCGAGTCCCTTGTTTTCGACTTCCAGAGGCACCATAATGTCAAAAACATGTGTCCGCCACAGATGCACCATCAACGGACTCTCTGCGAGCTTCGAGTCCCTTGTTTTCGACTTCCAGATGCACCATAATGTCAAAAACATGTGCCCGAGAAAGATGCACCATCAACGGACTCTCTATGAGCTTCTGGGGCCTTGTTACAATCCTCCAGGAGGCTTCTGAAAAGGAGCTCTCTAGTCCCGAGATGGTACCCGGTGGCAAAACCTCTTTTTGGCATCCTCCAGGCTTAAGGGGAATCCTCAGAGAGTGTCCGAAAAAAGTGCACTGTCGTCGGACTGACCGTTTTGGCTCGGGAGGGTAGGCCATGGAGCTCGCGCCAGCACCCCCAACTTTTTTTTACCCATGGTTAACCAGTAACTATGAGTCTCTTAAGGTTCCATAAGAGAGTCTTACTATGACTCTTATGGAAAAGTAACTATGACTCTGTCATAGGGTCGGGGCAGAAACGAATCTCAAGAACATTAAGGCTAAATAAATATCAGAGTTGATCCAAATGATTGAGGGAAGTTGGCTAGCAATAACTCCAATTATGGGATAAAGATTGGCTCTGAAAGAGGAAATAGCCTGGAAATTTACTGTTGGAGGAATCGGTGACTTGTTCGCACTGACAGGTGGGATTCTGTATCAGCACGGTGGCTCAGTGGGTAGGGCGCGGCACCACGAACCTGAAGAGCACAGGTTCGAAACCCGCAAAGGGTAAGATTTCAGAAGAACATCTGAGAATCGCAGGTTCAAATCCCACCTGAAGCAACTATGTCCTAAGTTGCATATGAATCCCCGGAGAAAAATAACACACAAATCGCAATCCAACTCTGTAAACAGAACATGGCATACTTTGAAGACAGAACTTGGCAAACTCTGTATACACAACCCGGCAAACTCTGTAAACAGAATGTGGCAAACTCTGTAAACGGAGTGAGGCAAACTCTGTAAACAGAACGTGGCAAACTCTGTAACAGAACTCAGCAAACTCTGTGAAAAGAACCTGGCAAGTTCTTTAAACAGAAAATATAATATTTTGTTTTTATCTTTTTTTAAAGCCATTCGTCTCACACGTTTCACCCTAGAAAGGCGCCCGGTGTACGCCGGAGTATCCTTTCTGCCCCCGGTGATTTCGTAAAGCATCCCAGGTGCTGAGGTCCCACGGGGCCTCTACTTGGGAGGGTAGGGAATTTCGGTCGACCCCTCCCGCTGGCAGGCCGTTGCTGAGGATTGTGTAAATCAGTTGTAAAAGTCACACAGCAATCATATAATATAAAATGATATGTTTTTCGGTTTCCTAACCGTTGTCGGCAGTGGAAGTCGATTGTAAAAATCACAGGTACGGTGTTGCACCCCGCACAGTAACCGGAACCCCACGGGGTGGGCAGAGAAATCTGCCAGAACATCCAGCAGGAATGGCTGCGATGAAGAAGGGCAAGACCACAGGTCGCAAGGCTAAGTGGTCTGTAAAAGAACTAAAAACTTTGATGGAGATGGAGGAGGCTCTCGAGCAAGGCCAATACTCTGTATATTACATGAATGTGGAAATTGCAAGTCAGCTTCCAGGTAGGTCCTCCCACGAAGTGAAAGAGAAAAGACAGTGCATGAGACGGCAATCTCACAGGAGAAGCACTAAGCTCTTACTGCAGCCAACAGAGGCAAACCTGGAGAGGCAGGAAATCCCTGCTGAACTCAATCTGCTGATACAGCCACGAGGGTTCCAAGCAGTAACTGGCCTCAACAGAAAATTAAGGTGGCAAGCTGGTGCTCTCATTGACATGTACACTCACGAACACGAAATCAGGCGGGCGCTCACACTGGCAAGCAGGAAGGACCCGGGCGCAGCAGTAGCCATTGAGACCGCTACGGCGATGGTGATAAGGGAGGCGAGAAGAAAAGGTCCAGCGACCAAAAAGAACAGCAAAGCTGGCGAGCCGATGAAGCCCCGAAGCAAGCGAGAAATGAAGAGGGATGAGGTCCATAAACTCAGAAAACTAATGAGTACGGACCCGGCTAAGCTTGTTAGCTATGTCCTTGACGGGAGTGAAGCGACCGACTGCCCAGTCCCGCTGCCTCAATTACACGAAGTGTTTGAAAGGCGTTGGATGGGGTCAGAAGGTGCCTTCAAGGGCTTGGGAGGCTTTAAGGCCGCCAGCGGGGCGGACAACAAACACTTCTCCACCCTGTTCACCCCCGAAGAGGTGCTCACACACCTCAGAAAGACGGACAGGAAATCGGCACCAGGCACGGACGGCATCGGGCGGGATGACCTACTCCTCTGGGACCCGAAGGGTGTGAAGCTATCAAAACTCTTTGGCAGCTGGCTTGCGGCGGGGTTCATACCTCAGTGTGTAAAGCCCGCGAGAACTGTACTGATACCAAAGACCTCCGACCCTCTGCTGTTGAATGACCCGAATAACTGGCGCCCAATCACTATCGGCTCGATGCTGATGCGGCTGTTCTCACGACTGCTAAATGGGCGCCTTACGAAAGCCTGCACTATCCACGACAGGCAGCGAGGGTTCAGGGACTCTCCTGGCTGTAGTGAGAATCTTCACATCCTTCAAAGTCTGGTTAAAGCCAGCAGGAGGGAGAGAAAGTCACTAGCGGTGGTGCTCGTGGACGTGGCAAAGGCTTTCGATACGGTGACACACGAGCACTTGCTTGCAGTGCTCAGGCAGAGAGGTCTGGATGAACACATCATAAACACAATACAAAGCTCGTACGACGGGGGCGTAACTTGCATTGAAGCCGGGGGAGAACAATCTGAACCCATTGCAATGAAAGTCGGTGTGAAGCAGGGTGACCCACTGTCCCCATTGCTTTTCAATCTGGCTCTTGATCCACTGCTCCACACACTGGAAAGCCTCGGTAAGGGAGTAAAGATCGCAGACACAAAGCTGGTCTCGCTTGCATTCGCAGATGACCTGGTGCTGGTCAGCGACACACTGAATGACTTCTGTGCCCTGACGGGGCTTAAGATGCACGCAAGTAAGTGCTTCGGCTTCATGGTTACCCCCTTGAAACACAGCATGAAAATGAAAGTGAATGACTGTCCCCCCTGGCAAAATCGAGGGGACACCAATAGAAATGGTTGAAAGTGGAAGGGCGGTAAGATATCTGGGAATTCAGGTCGGTCCAGTGAGGGGCCTCGAGAAACCCGACATTCTCAAAGAGTTACAAGTGGCGCTGGATAAGGTAGGGGCGACACCATTAACTGCCCCTCAAAAGATTTGGCTGCTTAAGACCTTCATAATCCCCAGGCATTTCTACCGGGCCGACCACTGCGACTACAGTATAGTTCGGCTGCGACTGCTGGACCGGCTACTACGTAGCACAGTAAAAACATGGCTGGGTCTAGCGCAGACCACATGTTATGGGTTGCTCTATGCTAGAGCGAGAGACGGAGGTCTGGGGCTACAAAAGTTGAGCGCCGTTATTCCTGCTATGCAGGCAAAGCGGTTGTGGAAACTTTTGCACTCTGATGATGAAGTCATCAGAAAGATAGCCTGGGACCAGAACGGGCTGGAGGACTGGAGAAGAGCTTGGCTCAAAAAGGGCGGGCAACTGGAGAAATTACCAACTCCAGAGGGTGTGCCAGTAACGAACGTTACTGAAGCAAATGGGGCCCCTCAGCTATCCCGGTACAAGAGACCATGCGAGTGGCAAGATGTAGAGTTCGACCGGTGGGCAGGCAAGTCGGTGCAGGGAGTTGGAATAGCCTGGTTCAAAGACTCTCCAGAGTCTAATGCCTGGCTCTCCAAACTCCCAAAAGTGCAACACAAATTCTGCTCACAAGCACTACAGCTACAAGCGAACGTCTACCCTACCAGGGAATTTATGGCAAGGGGCCAAAGCAAGTGGAACGCGAGTTGCCGAGGCTGTCACGCGAGGCTTGAGTCCGCCTCACACCTCCTCGGAGCATGTCCCAGCGGTAGGGCGAAACGACTGGAGCGACACAATTTTGCATGCCATCGACTGGCAGTCGCTGCGAAGAAGCAGGGCTGGGTTGTCCACAGGGAGAAAGAATTTGGAAGCAGACCAAATGTGAGACGCCCAGACTTGGTCTTTTGCAAAGATGGTAAGGCAATGGTGCTGGATGTGACAGTGCGGTTTGAAAGGAACATCAACACACTAAAACTCGCAGGCCGAGAGAAAGTAAAGCACTACAAACCCATCAAGTACTTGGTGAAACAGGTCATGGGTGTAGAGGAAGTGGAAATACACGGATTTCCACTGGGAGCGAGGGGCCTCTGGCATAAACCCAACAACAAGATCCTCAAGAGAATGGGACTTTCTAAGAGCAGTGCAAAAGCTCTCGCGTCGAGACTTTGTAAGAGTGTTCTGAGAGGATCCTTAACTATCTTGAGTGACATCCTACAAAGTAGGGATTGAATACTTTATATTAAAGTGAAAAGCTTAAGAGGAAAAGCTATACAGGGCGGAAGCACCGGACCACAATGCACATTGCATCCTTAAAAACCTACACATAATAAGCAGCTCAACACCCCGTAGTGTAACTGCGCTACACACTAAACAAACACACCACACAGTGGGACGTGGCAGATCGGTAGGAATCTCCGGTTTTCATGAGGCGAACTTGTGCTGATGACTGATCGTCTGAAGGCTGTGGCGGCAAGCGAGAAACGGAGCGAGCTATCTAAAGTTCAATGGCGACCTCAGTTAGACGTCCGTTCCACAAACCTGAAGAACGAGGCACCAGTCAGGAACGCTGAGTGGAGGGTGTGTCTCAGGTTACGGGTCAGACCTTAACTGCGCACCCGAAAATCTGGGGCGAGAAGCGAGGAATGGAGAAAGATGTTGTAGATATCAACAACGATCTCGGTTGGACGTCCGTTCCCCGGTGCCACGGGGCTGTGCAGTGAGGTTCTCGATGCCGGCTTGGCACACACTCAGGGCGACCTGGTGTGGACAAGCAAGGTGGATAATTAAACCCTTAAAGCTACACATAATATTACAACTCAACACCCCATAGCATAACTGCGCTACACACTAAACAAACACATTCTTATTGTGATAAGATAAAAACACCCCCACTATAGTGGGTCAACAAACATAACCACACAAGGAGAAGACAAGCCCAGGATTCAGAGCGAGAGGACAAGCACATAGAAACCCAGTTTCCACTTCGGTGGCGTCTGGGGTCCACAGGTGGTGGTTCAGCCTGTCTGAGCAGACAATAAAACATCACCTGCTGAGCCAAAACCCAAAAGCTGATGGTGGTAGGTAGATAGCTTGGGATACACAGTATAACGGAGCCGTTACCCACGAATGCGCGTCCAGATGAATGCAAGGATACAGAATCTCCGTTGCCTGGATAGGTACGAAGCCTCGAGATACGGTCCGGGTCCCGTATGTTCGTCTGCCCGAGCTAGCAGGCCGGCAAGCGGGTGGGAGCGCAGCTAATGCAATACGCAGCATCCCCAGGACGTCCGACACCCTGTTAGTAGGAAACAGGAACGGTAAGATCAGGACGCAGGCTCGGTGGCCTCCCTTGAAAGGCGAGAAACGCCTGGATGAAGAAGCCCCGGGCGGTGGTGGGGGTAGCGAACAGAGTAAGAGCCTGGTAAACTCCGCCGTAAACCACCTCCCATGGGCTGCAAGAACTCCTGCACGAGGTTCAGAACACCTCCATCCAGGCGGATACCCCCAGGAGTTCCGGTGGGATTTGAGAGTTCAGGTGGGATTTGAACCTGCGATTCTCAGATGTTCTTCTGAAATCTTACCCTTTGCGGGTTTCGAACCTGTGCTCTTCAGGTTCGTGGAGCCGCGCCCTACCCACTGAGCCACCGTGCTGATACAGAATCCCACCTGTCAGTGCGACCAAGTCACCGATTCCTCCCACAGTAAATTTCCAGGCTATTCCCCTTAAGCCTGGAGGATGCCAAAAAGAGGTTTTGCCACCGGGTACCATCTCGAGACTAGAGAGCTCCTTTTCAGAAGCCTCCTGGAGGATTGTAACAAGGCCCCAGAAGCTCATAGAGAGTCCGTTGATGGTGCATCTTTCTCGGGCACATGTTTTTGACATTATGGTGCATCTGGAAGTCGAAAACAAGGGACTCGAAGCTCGCAGAGAGTCCGTTGATGGTGCATCTTTGGCGGACACATGTTTTTGACATTATGGTGCCTCTGGAAGTCGAAAACAAGGGACTCAAAGCTGGTAAAGAGTCCGTTGATGGTGCTCTGTCCTCGGACACATTATGTTCACATCCTGGTGCCTGTGGAGGATGTAACTAGGGGTGTAGCTGCACATGGCCAGTCCGCTGAAGGTGACCTATTCTCAGACACATTCTGTCACATCCTGGTGCCTGTGGAAGGTGTAACTAGGGGTGTAGCTGCACATGGCCAGTCCGCTGAAGGTGCACTGTTCTCGGACACATGTTCCTCAAATCCTGGTCCTCCTGGAGGATATAGAGGGGTCTAGAGGCTCATGGCATGTCCGCTGAAGGTGCAGTATTCTCGGACACCTTTGAGCAGGGTCCTACCCCTCTGGAGGTCTGAAAATTCTGGATTTTTTCTAAGTCCATTTTGGTTAACCATGGGTAGGGTTTTGGTTAACCATGGGTACGAAAAAGTTGGGGGTGGTGGCGAGGGCTCCACAAAATACCCTCCCGACCGAAAACGGTCAGTCCGACGACCATGCACCTTTCTCGGACACCTTCTGAAAATCCCCCTAAGGCCTGGAGGATCACAGAAAGAGGTTTTGCCACCGGGTGACGGCGCGAAATCGAGAGCACCCTAAAAAAGTGGACTTAGGCTCAGAACGAAAAATAAAAAAAGTTCCACAAAGAGGTAACTCAGCCTCTGAGTGTCCGATTTTCAAGCGGTTTGAAGCGGACTGTTGACCACACTCTCTTCCCTCTCCCGGAGGATGTATAGGGGTCTAGAGGCTCAAGGCATGTCCGCTGAAGGTGACCTATTCTCAGACACATTCTGTCACATCCTGGTGCCTGTGGAGGATGTAACCAGGGGTGTAACTGCTCAGGGCCAGTCCGCTGAAGGTGCACTGTTCTCGGACACATGTTCCTCAAATCCTTTTCCTCCTGGAGGATATAGAGGGGTCTAGAGGCTCATGGCATGTCCGCTGAAGGTGCAGTATTCTCGGACACCTTTGAGCAGGGTCCTACCCCTCTGGAGGTCTGAAAACTGTGGATTTTTTCTAAGTCCATTTTGGTTAACCATGGGTAGGGTTTTGGTTATCCATGGGTACGAAAAAGTTGGGGGTGGTGGCGGAGGCTCCACAAAATACCCTCCCGGCCGAAAACGGTCAGTCCGACGACCATGCACCTTTCTCGAACACCTTCTGAAAATCCCCCTAAGGCCTGGAGGATCACAGAAAGAGGTTTTGCCACCGGGTGACGGCGCGAAATCGAGAGCACCCTAAAAAAGTGGACTTAGGCTCAGAACGAAAAATAAAAAAAGTTCCACAAAGAAGTAACTCAGCCTCTGAGTGTCCGATTTTCAAGCGGTTTGAAGCGGACTGTTGACCACACTCTCCTCCCTCTCCCGGAGGATATATAGGGGTCTAGAGGCTCAAGGCATGTCCGCTGAAGGTGACCTATTCTCGGACACATTCTGTCACATCCTGGTGCCTGTGGAGGATGTAACCAGGGGTGTAGCTGCTCAGGGCCAGTCCGCTGAGGGTGCACTGTTCTCGGACACATGTTCCTCAAATCCTGGTCCTCCTGGAGGATATAGAGGGGTCTAGAGGCTCATGGCATGTCCGCTGAAGGTGCAGTATTCTCGGACACCTTTGAGCAGGGTCCTACCCCTCTGGAGGTCTGAAAACTGTGGATTTTTTCTAAGTCCATTTTGGTTAACCATGGGTAGGGTTTTGGTTAACCATGGGTACGAAAAAGTTGGGGGTGGTGGCGGAGGCTCCACAAAATACCCTCCCGACCGAAAACGGTCAGTCCGACGACCATGCACCTTTCTCGGACACCTTCTGAAAATCCCCTAAGGCCTGGAGGATCACAGAAAGAGGTTTTGCCACCGGGTGACGGCGCGAAATCGAGAGCACCCTAAAAAAGTGGACTTAGGCTCAGAACGAAAAATAAAAAAAGTTCCACGAGAGGTAACTCAGCCTCTGAGTGTCCGATTTTCAAGCGGTTTAAAGCGGACTGTTGACCACACTCTCCTCCCTCTCCTCTCCTAAACCTTCTGACCGATTGGAAACCGTGACCCGCCAGGGGAGGCACCCTGTCTCACAGGTCCCACCTCCCAGCCACCGCGGTCAGCCTCCAGGCCGGGGACGCCGAGGGCTCTACGGAGCTCTCTGTCACCGCGCCGAACCCTTTTCTAGCGAGAATTTGCCCCGGATGAGTGGGGAGAGGCATATTAGTGGCTGAGGTACCTGAGAAGCACAGGTTCGAACCCCGCGAAGGGCAAGTCTCGGTGAAACCACCCATTAAAGGTGTTAGTTTCGACGAAACCACCTGAAAATCGTAGGATCGAACCCCACATGAAGCAACTCTGAGAGAGAGAAAGATTCCCCCTACACACTAAACAAACACACCACACAGTCAACTGCGCTACACACTAAACAAACACACCACACAGTGGGGCGTGGCAGATCGGTATGAATCTCCGGTTTTCATGAGGCGAACTTGTGCTGATGACTGATTGTCTGAAGGCTGTGGCGGCAAGTGAGAAACGGAGCGAGCTATCTAGAATTCATTGGCGACCTCAGTTAGACGTCCAGCAGTGCTGGGAGCTCTGTGTGTGTCTGTGGGAGCCTCGTGAAGCTCACTGTGTTTGGGGGCAGTGGGCTGGGGCTAAGGGCAGTACTGGGGGTTAGGGTTAGTGCTGGGCAGTGCTGGGAGCTCTGTGTGTGTCTGTGGGACCCTCAGAGAGCTTTAATAGCAGGCAGAATTTTTGGGCCTAAAGGGAGACAAGTGTGAGCCATTGGGGCTTGCTGTGACTTAATACAGTACAGAGGGCAGTGTTCTGTGTGTCTCTCTGACCTCTGGGGACCTTTAATAGACAGCAGGCTAATTAGGCCTGTCTGGGGAGGTGTGTGTGTCTCTAGGCCTCCCAGTAAGTGAACCCAACACACTGGGCAGTGTTTGGAGCTCTCTGTGTGTCTCTCTGACCTTTGGGGACCTTTAATAGACAGCAGGCTTCTTAGGCCTGTCTGGGGAGGTTTGTGTGTCTGTAGGCCTCCCAGTAAGTGAACCCAACACACTGGGCAGTGTTTGGAGCTCTCTGGGTGTCTCTCTGACCTTTGGGGACCTTTAATAGACAGCAGGCTTCTTAGGCCTGTCTGGGGAGGTGTGTGTGTCTGTAGGCCTCCCAGTAAGTGAACACAACACACTGGGCAGTGCTGGGAGCTCTCTGTGTGTCTCTCTGACCTTTGGGGACCTTTAATAGACAGCAGGCTTCTTAGGCCTGTCTGGGGAGGTGTGTGTGTCTGTAGGCCTCCCAGTAAGTGAACCCAACACACTGGGCAGTGTTTGGAGCTCTCTGTGTGTCTCTCTGACCTTTGGGGACCTTTAATAGACAGGAGGCTTCTTAGGCCTGTCTGGGGAGGTGTGTGTGTCTGTAGGCCTCCAGTGTTTTCTAAGTCCATTTTGGTTAACCATGGGTAGGGTTTTGGTTAACCAGGGGTTTAGCTGCTCAGGGCCAGTCCGCTGAAGGTGCACTGTTCTCGGACACATGTTCCTCAAATCCTGGTCCTCCTGGAGGATATAGAGGGGTCTAGAGGCTCGAGGCATGTCCGCTGAAGGTGCAGTATTCTCGGACACCTTTGAGCAGGGTCCTACCCCTCTGGAGGTCTGAAAACTGTGGATTTTTTCTAAGTCCATTTTGGTTAACCCTGGGTAGGGTTTTGGTTAACCATGGGTATGAAAAAGTTGGGGGTGGTGGCGGAGGCTCACAAAATACCCTCCCGACCGAAAACGGTCAGTCCGACGACCATGCACCTTTCTCGGACACCTTCTGAAAATCCCCCTAAGGCCTGGAGGATCACAGAAAGAGGTTTTGCCACCGGGTGACGGCGCGAAATCGAGAGCACCCTAAAAAAGTGGACTTAGGCTCAGAACGAAAAATAAAAAAAGTTCCACAAAGAGGTAACTCAGCCTCTGAGTGTCCGATTTTCAAGCGGTTTGAAGCGGACTGTTGACCACACTCTCCTCCCTCTCCCGGAGGATGTATAGGGGTCTAGAGGCTCAAGGCATGTCCGCTGAAGGTGACCTATTCTCGGACACATTCTGTCACATCCTGGTGCCTGTGGAGGATGTAACCAGGGGTGTAGCTGCTCAGGGCCAGTCCGCTGAAGGTGCACTGTTCTCGTACACATGTTCCTCAAATCCTGGTCCTCCTGGAGGATATAGAGGGGTCTAGAGGCTCATGGCATGTCCGCTGAAGGTGCAGTATTCTCGGACACCTTTGAGCAGGGTCCTACCCCTCTGGAGGTCTGAAAACTGTAGATTTTTTCTAAGTCCATTTTGGTTAACCATGGGTAGGGTTTTGGTTAACCATGGGTACGAAAAAGTTGGGGGTGGTGGCGGAGGCTCCACAAAATACCCTCCCGACCGAAAACGGTCAGTCCGACGACCATGCACCTTTCTCGGACACCTTCTGAAAATCCCCCTAAGGCCTGGAGGATCACAGAAAGAGGTTTTGCCACCGGGTGATGGCGCGAAATCGAGAGCACCCTAAAAAAGTGGACTTAGGCTCAGAACGAAAAATAAAAAAAGTTCCACAAAGAGGTAACTCAGCCTCTGAGTGTCCGATTTTCAAGCGGTTTGAAGCGGACTGTTGACCACACTCTCCTCCCTCTCCTGGAGGATATATAGGGGTCTAGAGGCTCAAGGCATGTCCGCTGAAGGTGACCTATTCTCGGACACATTCTGTCACATCCTGGTGCCTGTGGAGGATGTAACCAGTGGTGTAGCTGCTCAGGGCCAGTCCGCTGAAGGTGCACTGTTCTCGGACACATGTTCCTCAAATCCTGGTCCTCCTGGAGGATATAGAGGGGTCTAGAGGCTCATGGCATGTCCGCTGAAGGTGCAGTATTCTCGGACACCTTTGAGCAGGGTCCTACCCCTCTGGAGGTCTGAAAACTGTGGATTTTTTCTAAGTCCATTTTGGTTAACCATGGGTAGGGTTTTGGTTAACCATGGGTACGAAAAAGTTGGGGGTGGTGGCGGAGGCTCCACAAAATACCCTCCCGACCGAAAACGGTCAGTCCGACGACCATGTACCTTTCTCGGACACCTTCTGAAAATCCCCCTAAGGCCTGGAGGATCACAGAAAGAGGTTTTGCCATCGGGTGACGGCGCGAAATCGAGAGCACCCTAAAAAAGTGGACTTAGGCTCAGAACGAAAAATAAAAAAAGTTCCACAAAGAGGTAACTCAGCCTCTGAGTGTCCGATTTTGAAGCGGACTGTTGACCACACTCTCCTCCCTCTCCCGGAGGATATATAGGGGTCTAGAGGCTCAAGGCATGTCCGCTGAAGGTGACCTATTCTCGGACACATTCTGTCACATCCTGGTGCCTGTGGAGGATCTAACCAGGGGTGTAGCTGCTCAGGGCCAGTCCGCTGAAGGTGCACTGTTCTCGGACACATGTTCCTCAAATCCTGGTCCTCCTGGAGGATATAGAGGGGTCTAGAGGCTCATGGCATGTCCGCTGAAGGTGCAGTATTCTCGGACACCTTTGAGCAGGGTCCTACCCCTCTGGAGGTCTGAAAACTGTGGATTTTTTCTAAGTCCATTTTGGTTAACCATGGGTAGGGTTTTGGTTAACCATGGGTACGAAAAAGTTGGGGGTGGTGGCGGAGGCGTGGTGGCGGAGGCTCCACAAAATACCCATCCGACCGAAAATGGTCAGTCCGACGACCATGCACCTTTCTCGGACACCTTCTGAAAATCCCCCTAAGGCCTGGAGGATCACAGAAAGAGCTTTTGCCACCGGGTGACGGCGCGAAATCGAGAGCAGTGGCGGACCTAGTCATTTGGGGGCCTAAGGCGAAAACATAGCCAGGGGCCCTCTTCATCCGTCCTTTTAATGCAAAAAAAAAAGGGCCACCTCAAAGCAGGGGCGGACTGGGGGGAAAAAGTGGCCCGGGAGTTGTCTGTCAGAGCGGCCCACTTAATATACGGCGCGTTGCCCGCTCAATGTATGCAAAATACCCATACACTTGACATAATTTTGGATGATTACAAAGAAATAACATTATATATGTTTTTTAATAACATTTGGATCCACAAATTTGCCTGGATGGACACATGGAATAAAATGATACTGGCTATTGTAACACTCCAAGGAAGGTAGGGCCTATAGTTTGCTAGATGAATATGCTTAACTCTGGGCTAGTATCAGATGGTTAGGCCTATATGTATAACTACAGAGCCTTTAGGAATAAATGTCAGCAGAGAAAGAGTACACAATTTTTTTGATAATGATTAGGGCGACCTACATTAAGCAATATCATTTTTTTTGTAGGCTGATTAACTCATACAGCAATACCTTTTTGTATAGTAGATGGCAGCACACAATCAAAATATTTCCCCTCTACCTACATAGCTACAGTAGCTAGTTATATGGAAGAAAGTTGCATTCAGGAGCCTTCATAAGCAAACATGATTTGGCTCCGCATTAAATTATCCCACTTTTTCATTATCCACATGTCTCAAATGTTGTATGATGCAACATAGCTTTACAGGACACATACATGTCCAGTAACAACGTAAAGAAGGGGGCAACATATAAGTCAAAACCAACTATATTTATTGACTGATCTCGAAAGTATTGGCTTACAAAAGCTAACTAAGTCTTCACAAAGAAAATAAATCAGTGTTAGGGCAAAAAGCGAACATTCACACTGTACAACCTATGAAAAGTGACAGCGGTAGCCTACAAATAAAGAAATACAGACCGCGTTAGCCACTTCACAGCGTGCTAGCCATGATTTTCTTTCGTTCCAATTCTTGGATGTAGGGTTCCACCCTTTATAGAAACCTGTTGAATCGATACATTTGGTGTAGGAAGTCCTAATTGTTTTGTTGTCAATATATCTTAATTAGTACGCCGACAGAGAAAAAAATCTCCTTTTCCTGAAAGCAGTTCGTCGCCACAATCGCCCTTAAGGTCCGCCGCCACTGGTTTGAACTTTGTTGTAGAAATGAACAGAACAGAACATACGATGGGGTGTAAACATCAGTGGTAATGATAGTGTTGCATGCTGGGTGTGTGATTATGTGTGTGTGTGTGTGTGTGTGTGTGTGTGTAGGGGTGTTAAAGGTGTCTACGAGCGAGACATGCAAGTATTAGGCTAGAGTGATTAACATTTAATAACAAATAAACATAGTAAGACTGACGGAGGAGATTAGAAAATAGTAAGACAATAGTAACCATGAGTGTGAATACAGGTCACTAGGAGTAGTATAAATAGCAGACAGTGAATCCCGTTGGTTATCATGACAGGTATATAATGTATTCGCTTAAGCAAGGAAAACTGTCGCAACCGACGATATCTGCGGGAGGGCCGGTTGGTTATGGACTTAGGCCGTCCCATCAGTGCCTGGGTGGGCAATTTATCGTGGGCTTTCTGCTGGGTGAGGGCCTAAGGCAGTTGCCTAGTTCGCCTTAATGGTAGGTCCGCCACTGGGTACAGGTATGTGGGAGAAGAAATAAATAATTATTACACATAAAGAACACAAATGTATTTTTATGAGACGATTGTTTAAATTTAGATAGAAATATAGTGGGGTTGTTGAGTTTTGTGTTCTCATTAATAGTTTTTTATGTTGCTGATTTGTATCCTATTGTGTCAATTATACTAATTTTATGTGTTCTGTAAGTTATGGGAAATGCACTTATGGAGCTCTTAATTTGATATAAATATCCGCGGAGAGGATGTGAAAAAAACGGAACTCATAATTCCCAAATCGTAGGTTCGTATCCCGTCTGCAGACAAAACCAGTTGTGGGTCCAAATATTGTTAAAGCAGTTAGAAATGCATTTCTCAGATAGGTATGGATGCAGAAACACCCACATTTTCTTCCTCCTTCCTCCTCTCTTCTTTTCTCCTCTCTTTTCTCCCTTTTTCCTTCTTCCCCCTCTTTTTTCTCCCCCCCCCTCTTAGATGGCCTTATGGGCCCCAGCTTGAGCGCTGAACCCTAACCAGTAGGCCACGGTTGCCTCTGACAGAAAAGGAGGAGAAATCTGTCATCTCTTCCTGTGCTACCACTGCAGCTCTCATAGCACTAGGAATTCAGCCATTTACATCAGCACTCAGCTTGCATTTACACCTAAAGACAACACACACACACACAGGCACACAGACACACACACAGGCACACAGACACACAGACAAACACACAGGCACACAGACACACAGACACACACACACAACTCTCTCTCTTTCACACACACACCGAGAAAGTTTCAAGGCACCCTCAAATTCTTCAAATTCCTCTGTTGACTGTTTCAAGAGTCCCCCTGAAGCAAAGCCTGAACCCGCCTCTCAGAATCTCTCCCCAGTATATAAGCCTGACCTACTCTGTCGCCATTTTGTGGGCGAAAGAGCTGGAGAGTGGAGCAGCAAGATTCTTAAAGACAAATTTCAGAGACATTTCTTTCAAGATTGCCGTGAGTTTTCAAGACGGTGAGTGTTCTGTTATTACAAGTATGTTTAGCTATTGATATTACTGACTGATATTAGTTAGATGGTTAGTGGCTGGAGAAGCTGTGTGGCAGTCAGCCAGGGGGGAGGTGGGAGGGGAGCTGTGTGTGTGTGTGTGTGTGCGTTTGTGTGTGTGTGTTTGTGTGTGTTGGTCTTGGTGTATTACGACCCCAATTTACCTGAATACATACCAACACTATGAGGACATTTGGGATTATGAAGACCGAGGCCCTGTCCTCATAATCCCGACATTGTATTTGAGTTTATTTCAGCCTGAGGAACAACCTCCCGCTTTTTTGGGCGAAGTCCTAATAAACCACAAAACATGTTTTTTTGTGTATTGATGTGTATCCCAGGAAAAAAAATGCGCCAACTATCGACAGGTTTTGTCACTGCAGAGTGATACACATTTCTGTCCAAAAACATACACAAAATGGGCGTGTATTGGGAATGTACGTTGGAAATAAGCGGGAAGCATGATGCGCAGGCGCAGTAGCAACTTTATACTTTCAGGTAAATTGGGGTCGTAATACACCAAGACCAACACTTTGCCTTCCCCTGCGAGAACAACATCTAAAATTAAGAAGACAAGAGTGTCTACAACCAAAACGGTAAGTTTAAGTTTTTTCATTCATATTTCATCCATATCACATTCATTTGAAAAATTGTCACGCGACGTGTGTAGAAATCAAGGTTGGAGAAGGCAAGCATCTTATATCTTTAGCTAGGCTATGCTAGCTAGCTAGCTAGCTAGGGTGGCAATATATGTCAGTTTAGCCTTACAGCAAAGGAAGAGTAACAGTGTCAACTTGTGTTGATTAGAACCTGCAAAGGGTTTACGTTTTATTCACTTCATTTTGGTTAAGCCCTTTTTCATTTACTATTACTTCGTTTCTGGTCATTCCAATCCCCCGAGTCAACAGCATATCTTGGTTTGCTTCCCATACTTAGCCCCAGAAACATCGTGGTGCTTGTAGTAGTCTAGTGTGGTTTATTACAGTTAGAGAATTAAATATCAGAAAGTGATTCGCCATTATTCATTAATACATTTTACCGTGTGTGAAGGCTGGTGAGTGAATGTTTAAATTGCATTTGCAAAGTTATAATTTGCGGTATTCGCCCGAGATTCGTGAGCTAGTTTGCAAACTTGCAATATTCGATGGGCGCTGTTCGCTGGCGTAGTCTGACGTTGCTTAAGTATAGCTTGTTAGTTTTAGACAAACCATGAGATGGGTTAATCAGAAAATAAGAAGATATCTTCATTAATAACGTTAATTGAAGTATCTGCTGTCTACCATTATTTTGTGGTGAATGTCACACTATCAGAATTTATCAGTCACGGTTTCAATGTATATCTTTAAAGGAACGAGTAGACCCAATTGAAGAATACAAGAAGGTAGTTTGCAAAATATGTATAACCTTAACTGTTAATCGACTATACTATATATGAAACATTATAATTTGCAGAATTTGCCCGGGATTAGAAGGCTAGTTTGCAATATTTGATTAGTGCTTGAGCTACTGTTCGCATGCGATATCTCCATTGAATAACGTTATTTTAAGTATCTGCTGTCTACCATTATCTTGTGGTGAATGTCACACTGCCATGCCAGCATCATATCAGTCAGCTATTATTTACCAACGAGTGGTGACATCTTTGCGTTGTCTATTCAGATTAGCTGTATAGAAACTCATCTTCAAATATGTGATTACTTTTTGCAGATAATGTTTTGTGTCAATTACTGTTTTACTGAAAGGGGCTTTTTATTTGTCATTTTTTTCTCCCAGATGAGTTCAGTCTCTCCTTTTCAGATATGTTGATGGTGAGTATGAGTCTTGTTTTGTGGTCTATATTGCCCAGTAAAAACAGCACTTCCAAGCTCTCCAGCACTACAACCAAAACCAATTGATACGGCGGGTGAAATAAGTATTGAACACGTCACCATTTTTCTCAGTAAATATATTTCCAAAGGTGTTATTGACATGAAATTTTCACCAGATGTTGGTAACAACCCAGGTAATCCAAACATACAAGAAACCAAAACAATTTTTTTCAGAAATTAAGCTATGTCTAATAATATGAAAAGACACAGGGACAAAGTATTGAACACGCTTACTGTTATTTATTGAATACTTTGTTCAAAAGCCTTTGTAGCTAATGACGGCTTCAAGACGCTTCCTGTATGGAGAAACTACTTGTATGCATTGCTCAGATGTGAGTTTGGCCCATTCTTCCACACAAACAGTCTTCATATCTTGAAAGTTCTGTGGGCCTCTTCTATGAACTCTGATCTTCAGTTCTTAGATTTTCAAATGGATTCAATTCAGGTGATTGTCTGGGCCATTCCAGCATCCTTATTTTCTTTCTCTGAAACCAATTGAGAGTGTCCTTGGCTGATCATTGTCTTGCTGAAATGTCCACCCTTGTTTCATCTTCAACATCCTGGTAGATGGCAGCACATTTTTATCAAGGATGTCTCGGTACAGTTCTCCATTCATCCTTGCTTCAATTGTGTGACGTTTGCCAGTACCTTATGCTGAAAAGCAGTCCCACACCATGATGTTTCCACCTCCAAACGTCACTGTTGGGATGATGTGCAGTGCCATGTCTCCTACAAACATGGTGTGCATTATGTCATCCAAAGAGTTCAATTTTGCTCTCATCTGACCAGACTATTCTCCCAGTATTTCACAGACTTGTCAACATTTCGTGCTGCGAACTTTCAACGAGCTTCAACATGCTTTTTTCTTCAGTAATGGAGTCTTATGTGGTGAGTGTGCATACAGGCCATGGCGGTTGAGTGCATTCTTTTAAACAACTGTACCTGCAAATTTCAGGTCTTACTGAAGCTCTCCACGAGTGGTCCTTGGCTCTTTGACAACTCCTCTGATAATTCTTTTCACTCCTCTGTCAGAAATCTTCCGAGGAGCACCTGGTCGTGGCTAGCTTATGGTGAAATGATGTTCTTTCCACTTTTAGAAATGCGTCTGTAACCAATGCCATCAGTATGTTTTGCAACAATAAGGTTGCAAAGGTCTTGAGAAAGCTCTTTGCTTTTACCCATCATGAGATGCTTCTTGTGTGACACCTTGGTAATAAGACACCTTTTTATAGGCCATCAATTGGGATATTAATTTGCACTGACTAACGGCCGGATTGCTTTCTAATTACTGAAAGATTCCAGCTGTTTTCTTAGCTTTCCATGCCTTTTTGCACCTTCCTTTCTTCATGTGTTCAATACTTTTTTCCTGTGTTATTTCACATTAATACACATTACTTAATTTCTGAATGTATTTTTTTATTTTTTTTTGTATGTATGTATTACTTGGGTTGTTACCAACATGCGGTGAAAGTTGCATGTCAATAGCACCTTTGGAAATATATTTACTGAGAAAAATGGCGACGTTCACCCGCTTACCGTAAATCCTCCAATTGTGGCCGGGGCTTGTATTTACTTAAGCTACACAGCGCACCGGCCTTTATTTGGGGCAGGCTTGTATTAGGGGCAATTTTATTATTTAAATAATGGGCATAATTGCAGTAGGCTAATATAATTCATTGCATGCATTCAACACTTCCTGCACATCGCGTAGCGCTTTAGGTGCGGTGTCAACATAAAAAATAAACATCGGAGTTATGGTCTCCACTGTCAGTCACGGAGGAAAAGATTTCCAAAGCCTGGATTTTAATAATTTTTCTAGACACTCTATAATGCTTATCGCGGACTGAAAACATGTACTCAACGAGCTGGTTTGATATCCAGCCTAACTTTCTTTCTACCTCCACCTGCTAGTCGTAGCGTATCGCATTCGTCTCGGGTCAATGTCAAACTTCTTTGCTATTTTTTCTCCCGAATGTTCTTCAGCAATCAGCATACACCGTCTCTTTGAATCTAATATCAAAGTTACGTAAGTCTACTACTGCTTTATGATCCCTTCTGGAAAAAGTAACCTAGCAAACTAAAACGTTACAGATAAACAACAGTAGGCTGTACGATACGTGCATTTAGGCTAAACAATAACGAATTCGCCTAGTAGCCTAGTCCTACGTGGCAAACAGCCCATGAAATTAGCCAACAATATTATTTAATAAAATATTAAACATGAGGAGAACATGTATTTGTGAAATGCATTCAATTAAATTGTGATGTCTACTTTGAGCTGACGGACTGATGCTGGTAGGCTACAGTATAGGCTACTTTATTTTACCCCCGGCTTGTATTCGGGGCCCGGCCTTTATTTGTCCGTATGGACCACGACCCCGGCTACTATCTGAAGCCCGGCTTCTAATTGAATCCCGGCCTTTATTTGAGGATTTACGGTATTTCACCCGCTGTATAGCCACACAGTGTAACAAATTAAAGAAATTGAGTTCTTCAGCACTGTCACAGTAGTGTAATGAAACAGTTGGCAAGAACTGGAAGTGAGATTTTGAATGCTAGCCCTTTTGGTTTAGAAGGATTTTGTGATGTCACAGTTATGAGTGAAGGCAGATTTCTTGATAGGCTAAACCATACACAACTCTGTCTGGAACCACACTGCACTGGGAGGACAACATGATTTACAAGGACTTTGTGATGTCACAGTTATGAGCGAAGGCAGATTTCTAGATGGCTACACCATACACAACTCTGGCATCACACTGCACTGGGAGGACACCATGATTTACAAGGACTTTATGATGTCACAGTTATGAGCGAAGGCAGATTTCTAGATGGCTACACCATACACAACTCTGGCATCACACTGCACTGGGAGGACACCATGATTTACAAGGACTTTGTGATGTCACAGTTATGAGCGAAGGCAGATTTCTAGATGGCTACACCATACACAACTCTGGCACCACACTGCACTGGGAGGACACCATGATTTACGAGGAGTTTGTCAGTGATCCACAAGAAGCCATATATCCAGATTAATTATTATGCGTTTGTTAAACTGAAGTCTGTGTTTTATGAAAGGTTTAATCTTCTACTTTACAGGATTGCAGAGTTGCTTCCACCAGGGAGGTGGCAGCGTCATCCTTGCCTGACGTGAGCTCAGAGAAGGTATAGTACATTTATGTGATCTGCAAAAGGGTTATTAGATATTTGTAGTGAATTTCCATCTATAATGACGGATGGAAACTTTTAAATAACCTTAAACTGTTGAAACGAAAGAGGTCCATTTGCATGATATAATAGCTAGTTATCTAGCTGATCTTAATAACACATTGCACTGGAAGGACAATATGGTTCACAACCATTTTGTGATATCACAGTTATGAGCGAAGGCAGATTTCTTGATAGGCTAAACCATACACACCCCATCACCCCATCTCAACACCCCACCACACAACCTCCACATCACCTCCACACCCCACCACACACCTCCACACCCCACTAAACACCACTACACCACCTCCACACCCCACTAAACACCACTACACCACCTCCACACCCCACCACACACCTCCACACCCACCCACACACCTCCACACCCCACTAAACACCACTACACCACCTCCACACCCCACCACACACCTCCACACCCACCCACACACCTCCACACCCCACTAAACACCACTACACCACCTCCACACCCCACCACACACCTCCACACCCACCCACACACCTCCACACCCCACTAAACACCACTACACCACCTCAACACCCCACCACACACCTCCACACCCCACCACACCTCCACACCCCACTAAACACCACTACACCACCTCCACACCCCACCACACACCTCCACACCCCACCACACACCCCATCACCCCACTAAACACCACCTCCACACCACACTTCACACCTCTACACAACACCACACCTCCTCCACACACCACTACACCTCCACACCCCACTACACCACCTCCACACCACACACCTACACACCCCACTAAACACCACTACACCACCTCCACACCCCACCACACACCCCATCACCCCACTAAACACCACCTCCACACCACACTTCACACCTCCATACCCCACCACACCTCCTCCACACACATCCACACCCCACCATACACATCCACACCACACCACCTCCACAGACCACTACACCACCTTCACACCCCACCACACACATCCACACCCCACTACATCCCCTACACACACCACCACACACATCCACACACCACTACACCACCTCCATACCCCACCACACCTCCTCCACACCACCTCTACACCCCACCACACCACTTCCACAAAACATATTTTACTACACAAACATAGCTCAAAATCACAAAACATACATGATACACCTTTAAATGGATTTGGATAGGTTTTTGGGTATATTTTGGAGAGGCATACAGACCATCATATGTGTTCTCACAAGAAATTACAATATACTACACTGAAATTAATGCAGAATGGTTTGCTGTAGTACAGAAGGCAAGAAAAAAGTATGAATGCTTGAACATTAAGTGTTTTATGGGTTTTTTTCTGACAAATATTTTAGTTTTGATGCTTTGAAATGTTAACTAAAATGACATTATAAAACACTTTAACTGATTGCATTTGATGGAGCCATATATATTCAAGTTTGAAATAAAACTGTGAAATATAAGCGGAAAATGTCAAAAAAGACCCTTCTGAACTAACAGGTATTTGCTTTTAATTAATGAAATAAATCAATTGGATGTTTCTTGTGTAGGCACTTCAAGATGTCACCCTGAACTGTGGATCCAGGTCTAAAGGTCAGTAAAGGAACAAAGAACCATAGAGTTTATTATACATTATTATACAAAAGGTATTCTAGTGACTTTTACATTATTATGGTAGGTTTCTCAGTTGTATTCTGTACTGTACTCTTTTTTTATATGTACATTTTCTTGGGCTGTGTTTTGTTGATTTTAGGAACTCCAAAGAGGTGGTCAAATCTGAAGTTGCAGCTGTTATGAGGCACTCCAAGGGTCACATAACTAGAGGATATTTGGCCAAAAAGGCAGAGTGCCACCAGTGCCAAACAGATGAAGAGCCTGTCCTCAGAAACAGAACAGTCCAAAATATTAGAGACTTTGTAAGAAACAGAGACATGAAAAGAGAGAAGTCTAGAAGTAATGCTGGTCTAACAATTCAAGGTTCAGGTAGACAATTTTGAGTGTGGTCTGGACTTTTGTTGAGCATTTCTACTTCCTTGCCTATCTCTCCAGGAGGAAAAAGTTCTCTATAAACCCTTTTAGTTTTTAGGGTGGTCTTGATTTGTCTGTGTTTTTTATTAAATTTCATTCAGGAAAATGGATCATTTGTTCTACTCATGTGTATCATTTGTGTTTGGTATAATAGAACTGTGTCAATATTTTCAGAGTAAACTGTTGAAATGCTCCAGGAGAAGGCTGAGATTGATAAATACATGTAGAGGTAGTTTATGCATACTACTTCACTGAATTTTGTGGCATCCAGTCCTCGCAATCTTTCACTGACAAACCTATGCCTTTTTATGTGATTAGTTGGCAACAACGAACCGTTACAAAAAGACTTATTTTATTTTAGACTTATCTGCTTGGTCTGTGTAGCCCTTCAGCTACCTCCGATCTACCTCCCGGAACTGTAGGAATTTACAATGAACTACACATGGCAGCCAAAATACTTTTACATAGGACCACTTAGCTTTGCTTGTGTGTATTAGTATGTGTGCTTTTAAGACCTGTGGAGTTTGTAAATGCTTATCCATACTGAACACATCGATGAGGCCATTCTCCAGTATGTACTAACATATGGTTTTCAAAAATACTTTTCTACAGTGGGCACATTTATGAGGCTTCTCTTCAGTGTTTTGCTTTTCTTTTTTTTTTTTCTTATGTTGCTGATGATGGGTAATATAGTAGTCCATAGTGATGAATGAGAAATTGCCATAAATGGGGAAATTGTTTTTTCATTTAAAAAAAATAGATACAATATAACCTGTTCCTGCAGGATTAGTTGCAGCTATTGGAAAGAAATTACATCATTATCTATATACACTGCCTATTGTATTATGGTACTCTTCATGATCGTCAGATACATAATGACCCTGACATGGTGGAGAATCACTTAAACCACCATAAACTATGTGTTTTCTGAAGGTTAAAGAACTGTACAAGTGATTTAACATCACTTAAGACACATTGCATCTTAATACACTTTTACTCACCACTTTCTGTGCACACTGTCAATTACATTTATTTATATAATGACCCCTGACATGGTGGAGAATCATTTAAACAACCATTAACTATATATACCACCAGCTATTTAACATCACTTTAGTTCTATAAGGAAAAATCTATGAATGTTTTGAAAGTCAAAAGTCAGTAATATTTTCTTTGAAATTCGCCATTACTAAAATGCTTATAATGTGTGAATATTGTCAAAACTCTCCATGTTACCTCATAAATAGCCAAATAACCTAATCAGATCAATAGTTCTCGGGGTCTGGTTCACGGTATAAGGTGGGCTGTGTTAGGAAGGGAAACAGTATCTACCTAGGAATGAAAGATGTGAAGGTCTGCAGACAGGACTGACCATTCTAATGTTAATGAAAGTGGTGTAAATGTTTTGTATTTTAGCGATCCAGACACTACGAGTATGATTCAGCAATGACTTTATTGGCCGTTATAACTTCCGCTGAACACATACGTTTCTGTGGCTGCTTCTCACAGAACTTCCAGCACAAGATGCAAGTTAAACCATCTCTTAACCAGGTGCCCCCGCCCCCTGCTTACTCTGCCAGCCCCCGCAGTGCATAGCAACACATGGGCTGCCGCGGCTGACAGAGAGCAAGGTCACAGGCACACAGACAACACTATAAAACATGAACACATTTAAACATACTGGTCGTTACATTACCCCTCCGCTACCAAGTTCCTCGTCCCTGAGGGAACAAACAAAGTCTGCCAAACTCTGGGGCGGTCTCCTAGCCCTTTGTGGATGTGAGAAGGGAGGTGACAGGCTTAACCCCGGGGCAGGGGACGTGGGCTGAGACCAGGGGGCCACAGGGACAGAGTCAGGGTCACCCCCATCAGGCACTGGCTGTGGGGGGTGCGGTGTGTGTGTGTGTGTAGTGAGAAGGGGGGTGACGGGCTTAACCCAGGGGCAGGGGACATGGGCTACCTGGAACCTGGGGAAAGGCATTGCCTCGATAGGGGGCCAGTCTGTCTCTGTGCAGAGCAACCTTCCGTCCTCGTGGCGGTAGCTGCACCCGATACACCACCTCCCCCATCCGCTCCAACACCCTGCAGGGCCCCACCCACTGGCTGTCAAGCTTTGGACACCGGCCCTTCTTTCTTTGTGGGCTGTACACCCAAACAAGGTCTCCAGCCTGGAAGTGCCTACCCCGTGCCCGCACGTCATAGTTACGCTTTTGCATGGCACCAGCACTTTCCTGCTGCACCCGGGCAAACGCATGGGCAGACTCAAGCCTGTCCTGGAGCCTCCTCGCATATTCCGTCTGGAGGCCGCCCAAAGGCCAGCTCTGTTGGGGTGCGGAGCTCCCTCCCTAGCATGAGGAGTGCTGGGGAACATGAGGTCGACTCCTGGACTGCAGACCGGCACGCCATGAGCACCAGCGGCAGATGTTCATCCAAGTCGCGCTGATGCTCCGATGTCAGTATGGCCAGCTGCTGACCCAGTGTGCGGTGGAGCCTCTCCACGTGCACGTCACTTTGAGGCTGTAACGGGGTGGTTCGTGTCTTTTGTATGCCCATTCGGCTGCACATGGCAGCGAATACCTTGGACTCAAAATTTCTCCCCTGGTCACTGTGCAGTGTGTGCGGCATCTCAAACCGGCTGAGTATGCCTCCAAGCAAGGAATCTGCCACAGTCTCTGCCTCCTGGTTTGGGAGGGCATAGGCCTCTGGCCACTTTGTAGTCGATCACAGAGAGGATGTAGGCATTCCCCTTGTTGGTGCGGGTAAGTGGGCTCATTACATCTAAAGCAACTCTCTCTCCATGGGGGCCCGCACTAGATGCAGCTGGGCATGTGACCGACCTGTTGGGCCTTTCCGTGCAGTGCATTATTCACACCGTCTGCGGACGTCTTCCACGTCCCGCCGAAAGTAGCCCCCATAGAAGCCTCGGCGGAGGCGGCGGAGCGTTTTTGTCACACCAAAGTGGCCTGACCCCGAGGCTCCGTGCATGCCCTGCAGTACAGCTACCCTCAGGCCCTTGGGGACCACCATCTGCCAACGCTCATCCCCTGTAGCAGGCTCTTTCCACGCCCTCTGCAGCACCCCGTCGATCAGACACAGCGAGTCAAACTTTGACCACAGCCGCTTAGTGACCTGAGAGGCTTGCCACCTCTTCCCATGGCAGCCTCTGCTGTGACTCCACCCACTGATGCACAGGGTGTAGGTCGGGGTCAAGTTCCTGCTGTTGCCTCCAATCCCCCACGCTTACCATCTGCAGCTCCCAGCAGTCAACCACCTCTGCCCGCCACACTGCCTTCACACAATTCAAGCTCCCGACTCTCCCTCCGTTCACAGTGGTGGCACCCGTCGGCAGCACATGGGCGACGGGAGAGGGCATATGCATTGCTGTGTTGAGCTCCTGCCCTGTGCACCACTGTGAAGTTATAGGCCTTGAGCTCCTCCAACCACCTGGCGACCTGCCCCTCCGGCTCCCTGAATGACATCAGCCACTGGAGAGCTGAATGGTCGGTTCTCACAGTGAAGGGCAGACCGCACAGGTAATATTTAAAATGGCGCACGGAGAGCACCACTGCCAGGAGCTCTCGCCGGGTCACGCAGTAGCGCTTCTCAGCCTTATTGAACACCCGGCTGAAATATGCCACTACCCTCTCCACGTCTGCAATAGTAATAGCCCGAGCGGAAGTCCAGTGAGGAAAACCAGGCAGAGCCTGAGACTAGGTCCGGAGACTCATCCACGTGGGGTAGTGGATAAGAGTCTTTCTTAGTTACCCCATTCGGCGGGGACGGCACTTTATCGGGCGGGCATCTCCGGTGTCAATCTCACGCTCCACCAGCTGTGTTCGCCCGACGTCATCCTCCCTCAGTGCAAAGCTGTCTTTAATCTCCACAACCAGCCGCCACAACAGCTCCTGCTGTTGTGAGTCCAGGTCATCACAGTTCTCCGTCCAGATTTTCGTGATGGCAGCCCGCGTCATCTCCTCCTCCGTCTGGGGCAGCAGGGCTGGAGACGGGCAGCCCATGCTGTTGGGGGCTGGCACTGCCAGCAGGGGTGGAGAGGAGTCGGGTGCTGTCACCTCTGTCTCCAGCTGAGAGGGAGGTGATTGAACAGCAATGCTGTGGGCGTGGAGTGGTGGCCGGTTGGGGAAACACGCACCCTGATGTCGTGAGGGGTTTTGGGGAAAAGTGGGTGTGGCTCGGTTCTGCTGTGCCAACTTCTCGCGCCGGCAAGGTAGTGGGTGCAGCAACTGGTGGTGTCACGGCCGACAACGCGATGACAGGTGCATCCTGAAACGTGCCTCTTCCCAGGTCCAGCTGACAGCCCGTAGCCTTCAAGAAATCCAGCCCCAGTATGCACGGGTCCTGCACGCTTGCCACCCACACTGGGCGGTGGAAAGCTTTGCCCCCCACAGTCAGTGTCATTGTGCCCCTGCCTTTCATGGGTGCCAGCCCGCCCGTGACTGTGCGCAGCTGCACAGTGGTGGGCTCTAACTGAGTCCAGCCCGGCACCACATCAGGTCTTACCAGAGTCACTGTGTCCACGAGAGCAGTGCAGGGAACCCCCTCTACGGTCACTGGGAGGTGACAAAAGTCCCCCACACAAGTACGCCCAACCACTATCACAGGCTCCATGTGCATGTTTTCGTCTGCTTATGGGAGGAGTGGGCCCTGACTCCCCCGTCTGTGCTGTCGGGCCCTTCCTGCAGACAAGAGGATGGGGCTGGGGTCCGCACAGCCTCCCCTATGCGGACCCGGTGCCGTTTCCCGGACCCTTGGGTGCTTTTGGGCACTGCCTGAGGAGGTGACCAGGCTGGCCACACCCCCAACAAACCCTGGGTGATGTGTGCAGGGTACGGGTTGATTGGATAGACATAGCCCGTATCATCTCCGTCAGCTCAGATGCCCATGCCGGCTTCTCCAGGACAGCTTTGGTGCCCACTGCCACTCTTATTATGGGCAGGCTCTCACTGTGGCTACCTCCAGCTGGCACACCCCACACAAACTGATAATTAACTACCAAAAATAAACGGTAACGAACTTGTCACCCTAGCTCACTCACTTTATTTATAGTTTACTTCTGACACCAATTCTAGCGATCTCAGACACAACGAGTATGATTCAACAATGACTTTATTGGCCGTTATAACTTTGGCTGAACACATACGTTTCTGTGGCTGCTTCTCACAGAACTTCCAGCACAAGAGGCAAGTTAAACCATCTCTTAACCAGGTGCCCCCGCCCCCTGGCTACTCTGCCAGCCCCCGCAGTGCATAGCAACACATAGGTTGCCGCGGCTGACAGAGAGCAAGGTCACAGGCACACAGACGACACTATAAACATGAACACATTAAAACATACTGGTCATTACAGTATTCTTTTGAGGAGGGTTCATAAGTTGAAAGTATATGGAAAACACCAATATTCTTCAGTTCTTAGACTGTGACAAGCCATCTCTAGGCTTGCAATAGCACACTTCAATTTCTCCATCAAGCTGGTCGAGTAATTCCAAAGTTTTTTCCGAAAAATGTCACAATAATTAATTGTGCTTTTTTCTAACTGCCTTATTCATGACTTTATTACATTTCTCCAACTCTGAAGTAGCAACTTTGGCACTTGTAAACATTTAGAGACCACCTTAAATCCAAACTGCAGATACCACAATTTCAGTTTACCTGGCAAGCAGGTATTATCAATGGTACAGATACATAAACTGGTACCTAAAAACAATGTTGAACTACACAACAATGATATGACCACTGGAACTCTCACAAGATGATGATGAAGTACTATTTACATAGCGTGAATAGTAAAACTTGTTAGTGTATACATACTTGTAGTTGTCAGCCATGTTGACACCATACTGTCCAAGTAAAACACACAGTCCTTGCAGTACAGTGTGTAACCAGAGTTCTGTGTACTGTTATGGATATGTTAATTCAATATGCTAATTAGATATGATGCGAGAATGACATCACAGCGTCCTTGCAATTCATGTGTCCTCGCAAGCCAGGTTTGTGTTCAGGTAGGACATGTCCCTATAACTTGGTGAAAACTCTTGTTGTGTAAAAAATTGAGTATCTTGATTGGTAGGTGATACAAAAAAAAAAAACCTTGCTCTTCGATGCACAATTTTTTCTAATCATTTTTATTCAACTTTGGTAGCTCTAGACTAAAAGGAAAGGGAAGTACCCGTAAACCACTTTTTTTTCAGGTTGAGGAAATTTGGCCTCCTAATCCACCAAGACCTGTATAGGTGTGTGTGTGTGTGTGTGTGTGTGTCGTATTATCTAAGATTTTTACCATTACCAGAATGTTTTTTGTGTTGTTTAGATATGACTCTGCGAGTGTGCTGCGAGTCCTGCAAAATCCTTCTAAAACAAAGAAAATCTCTTCAGGACAAACTGGAAAGTTCCAGGAGGGAATTGGAGTTGGTAATGCAGCATCTCCGGGTCCTCAGACGCCGGGCCCTCAACAGAAACCGGGTCCTACCCAGAAGAATGCGCGTAGTGGAGGAGGCAGGTTCCAGCTGCAGTTAGCCCCCAAATCCCTAATGTGCACGCGCACACACACACACACACACACACACATACACACAGACAGAGACACAGACACACACAGACACACACACACACACACACACACACACACACACACACAACGTTCGCCGTGTGTGGTTATGTTTGGAATTGTTTGTGTTTGTTTGTGTGTTGTATTTGCTATTTTTTAATATATCTAAATAAAACAAAGTTTGAAGGTATTTTTCTGTGTTTGAATCTTGATTTTGCTGAGGGTCACACACCAGCAGCGATGACTGCTCTGTGTCTTGTTTTAAGTCACAGAGAGCCCACATGGCTAACTTATGTACCAGAGTAGGCCCCATATGCCTGCCGTCTATTAAAGGTCACTGAGGGTCAAACACACAAGGGAGAGCACCAGTATGGACTTAGGCAAAAAAAATGCATTTTTTTTCAGTTATTATTCTCAAATGTCCCTTTTGTATTCTGAATGTCAGTTATGTTCCCAATTGCCTGAAAAATGAGTAACAGTGACTCTCTTATGATGGACCAGCAAAAAAAAAATGTCCTTCTGGTTGGGGATCGAACCAGCCACCTTCTGGTTAACAGCCACAGCTGCCGACTACACGACCGGCTAATTTTTTTTAGACCTGAAAAGATTCTGAAAAGATTTGGCCAATCACGTTCGCACCAGTTTGCAGAGTTGATAACAATTGACCAATCACGGCAGAAATCCTGGAGAGCGCCGTCGGGCAGCACGCACGGCAGAAATGCTGGAGCGCGACGTCAGGCGACGTCACTTAGCTGACGCTGGACCTGGAGGGGGGGGCGGGCAAATCGAAAATGCAAACCTCTGGATAGCTCAAATAGCCAGAAGATGCGTCCGTAATTCAAACAACTTCAAGGAAGCAATCCTCCCTCTAAAGCTGTATCAAGTTAAATAAACCGAGGAAATTTGTCGACATGGTGAGTATTTACACATTAACTACACTGCTGAATGGGATAATTGTTTTGTGTATAGCTAGCTTTCTACCTTTAAAACGCTATAATTTATCTGACTAAAATGTCGCTATATTTTAGAGATGTTGCTTTTGGCGACATAAATGCATACAATTAATTTTTAAATGCATGACAATAACATAAGTCGTATACCTGCAGATCGTATTTACTTTAATTATTGAAGTCATTTCCCCTTGGTTTAGCTACCTTTTTACCTAAGCTGCTTTCTCTGACTGCAATTTCGCTTTCGCTCATGCCTTTGGTCTGCTAATATAATCTGTTAGTCTTGTACGATATAACTTGAAGTATTGAAGTATTGAAGTAATTATTCCCGTTGTTGTCATTTCGATTTATTTAGCTATATAGCTATCTTATAATCACTCTGTTATCTGTACTGGAATTACGCTAGTCCTCGTCAAATAACGTTAACTATATTAAGGGTGCTTTTACGTGGGCTATGAATGAATGATAACGAAATGTTTTGACTGTGAATAAGAGTATTTTATGCACAATCGCTTAAATTCAGATGTATAAACGAAATATTGAGAGGTTGTACAGGTAATGGCAGGAAAGGGAGACAGTGGTGAGGAGGGGGGTTCACCTGTGTGGAGAATAGGGCTAATACTATTACATGGATGGTCTGCTCTTCATGGATTTATGTTATTTTCATTCATTAAAAACAATGTGCAATTACTATGTCACCAAAGGCAAAATCTGTGAAGTCACACAAGGCAATGTCAGAATCAGAATGGTTGGCACGTTTGAGAAAGTTTGCCAGCACTGGATCCTGGCCTGCCGGGGGTGGGAACAAGCCAGCACCAAGGCAGAAGAAGTGGTACGAGCTGTATCAAAGGGTATGACTATATACATGGCACAGTATAATGTATTTATTGTTATTAAGTCATTATAACATGTATTAAATAGGATAAAAGGCAATGTTCCCACAAGGAAATCCAAATGTAAAAAGCAAATCAGTTACATCATATCTCTGTGACTACACATACGAAAATGAAAACTCAAACAATTGTATAACTTTTATTTCTAGATTGAAAAATGTCCAATGCAGACACAAGGACAGAGGTCTTTGTTTGGTCTAGTAAGGGCGTGTGTTTGTGGATTCCACACTCAGAAGGTAACGCTGGTCAATTCAAGACTCAAAAAGTGTGTGTGTGTGTGTGTATCAATATGCAAACTAATTTGTGATGTCTCTACAGCCAACTGGAGCAAGTACTGCCTCTGGGCCTGCAGGGCCGCAGACGGCAGCAGCCAGGCAAAGTCCTACTGGGCCTGCAGGGCAGCAGTCGGCAGCAGTGGGTCCGGTTCAAGGCACTGCAGGGCCGCAGACGGCAGCAGCCAGGCAAAGTCCTACTGGGCCTGCAGGGCAGCAGTCGGCAGCAGTGGGTCCGGTTCAAGGCACTGCAGGGCCGCAGACGGCAGCAGCCAGGCAAAGTCCTACTGGGCCTGCAGGGCAGCAGTCGGCACTAGTGGGTCCGGTTCAAGGCACTGCAGGGCAGCAGACGGCAGCAGCCAGGCAAAGTCCTACTGGGCCTGCAGGGCAGCAGTCGGCAGCAGTGGGTCCGGTTCAAGGCACTGCAGGGCAGCAGACAGCAGCAGCCAGTCAAAGTCCTGGCCAAAGGGCCTTAGGTTCATTGCTGGTGTCTGTGGGCCGTAAGCACCCACCCCCACATATTTTAATGGTATTTGGCCTCATAAATTGACCATAAATATTTTACATTTTGTTCACTGAATGATAATTTGTCAATATAGTTCTCTCAGGACACAGACGTTTGCCTTGTTGCTTTTCAGTTGAACAAGTCAAGATTTGGTGGTGCTCATGTTTCTGCGGCCAGGCCAAATCTAAGCCTAGCTAGAAAATCAACCCAGGTAAATAGATTGACCCAGTTTGAATAGAGACTGATTGATTGAACCTACACATGATGTAGTGTAGTGTATTGTATTCATTGTTATGTATGCTCTTATTTTACAGAGCCAAGTCACCATCCCCACCGAAAGCAGTACCACTTCTCCAGCCAGCAGTGGCGGACCTACCATTAAGGCGAACTAGGCAACTGCCTTAGGCCCTCACCCAGCAGAAAGCCCACGATAAATTGCCCACCCAGGCACTGATGGGACGGCCTAAGTCCATAACCAACCGGCCCTCCCGCAGATATCGTCGGTTGCGACAGTTTTCCTTGCTTAAGCGAATACATTATATACCTGTCATGATAACCAACGGGATTCACTGTCTGCTATTTATACTACTCCTAGTGACCTGTATTCACACTCATGGTTACTATTGTCTTACTATTTTCTAATCTCCTCCGTCAGTCTTACTCTGTTTATTTGTTATTAAATGTTAATCACTCTAGCCTAATACTTGCATGTCTCGCTCGTAGACACCTTTAACACCCCTACACACACACACACACACACACACACATAATCACACACCCAGCAGGCAACACTATCATTACCACTGATGTTTACACCCCATCGTATGTTCTGTTCTGTTCATTTCTACAACAAAGTTCAAACCAGTGGCGGCGGACCTTAAGGGCGATTGTGGCGACGAACTGCTTTCAGGAAAAGGAGATTTTTTTCTCTGTCGGCGTACTAATTAAGATAAATTGACAACAAAACAATTAGGACTTCCTACACCAAATGTATCGATTCAACAGGTTTCTATAAAGGGTGGAACCCTACATCCAAGAATTGGAACGAAAGAAAATCATGGCTAGCACGCTGTGAAGTGGCTAACGCGGTCTGTATTTCTTTATTTGTAGGCTACCGCTGTCACTTTTCATAGGTTGTACAGTGTGAATGTTCGCTTTTTGCCCTAACACTGAGTTATTTTCTTTGTGAAGACTTAGTTAGCTTTTGTAAGCCAATACTTTCGAGATCAGTCAATAAATATAGTTGGTTTTGACTTATATGTTGCCCCCTTCTTTACGTTGTTACTGGACATTTATGTGTCCTGTAAAGCTATGTTGCATCATACAACATTTGAGACATGTGGATAATGAAAAAGTGGGATAATTTAATGCGGAGCCAAATCATGTTTGCTTATGAAGGCTCCTGAATGCAACTTTCTTCCATATAACTAGCTACTGTAGCTATGTAGGTAGAGGGGAAATATTTTGATTGTGTGCTGCCATCTACTATACAAAAAGGTATTGCTGTATGAGTTAATCAACCTACAAAAAAAATGATATTGCTTAATGTAGGTCGCCCTAATCATTATCAAAAAAATTGTGTACTCTTTCTCTGCTGACATTTATTCCTAAAGGCTCTGTAGTTATACATATAGGCCTAACCATCTGATACTAGCCCAGAGTTAAGCATATTCATCTAGCAAACTATAGGCCCTACCTTCCTTGGAGTGTTACAATAGCCAGTATCATTTTATTCCATGTGTCCATCCAGGCAAATTTGTGGATCCAAATGTTATTAAAAAACATATATAATGTTATTTCTTTGTAATCATCCAAAATTATGTTAAGTGTATGGGTATTTTGCATACATTGAGCGGGCAACGCGCCGTATATTAAGTGGGCCGCTCTGACAGACAACTCCCGGGCCACTTTTTCCCCCCAGTCCGCCCCTGCTTTGAGGTGGCCCTTTTTTTTTTGCATTAAAAGGACGGATGAAGAGGGCCCCTGGCTATGTTTTCGCCTTAGGCCCCCAAATGACTAGGTCCGCCACTGCTCTCGATTTCGCGCCGTCACCCGGTGGCAAAACCTCTTTCTGTGATCCTCCAGGCCTTAGGGGGATTTTCAGAAGGTGTCCGAGAAAGGTGCATGGTCGTCGGACTGACCGTTTTCGGTCGGGAGGGTATTTTGTGGAGCCTCCGCCACCACGCCTCCGCCACCACCCCCAACTTTTTCGTACCCATGGTTAACCAAAACCCTACCCATGGTTAACCAAAATGGACTTAGAAAAAATCCACAGTTTTCAGACCTCCAGAGGGGTAGGACCCTGCTCAAAGGTGTCCGAGAATACTGCACCTTCAGCGGACATGCCATGAGCCTCTAGACCCCTCTATATCCTCCAGGAGGACCAGGATTTGAGGAACATGTGTCCGAGAACAGTGCACCTTCAGCGGACTGGCCCTGAGCAGCTACACCCCTGGTTACATCCTCCACAGGCACCAGGATGTGACAGAATGTGTCCGAGAATAGGTCACCTTCAGCGGACATGCCTTGAGCCTCTAGACCCCTATATATCCTCCGGGAGAGGGAGGAGAGTGTGGTCAACAGTCCGCTTCAAAATCGGACACTCAGAGGCTGAGTTACCTCTTTGTGGAACTTTTTTTATTTTTCGTTCTGAGCCTAAGTCCACTTTTTTAGGGTGCTCTCGATTTCGCGCCGTCACCCGGTGGCAAAACCTCTTTCTGTGATCCTCCAGGCCTTAGGGGGATTTTCAGAAGGTGTCCGAGAAAGGTACATGGTCGTCGGACTGACCGTTTTCGGTCGGGAGGGTATTTTGTGGAGCCTCCGCCACCACCCCCAACTTTTTCGTACCCATGGTTAACCAAAACCCTACCCATGGTTAACCAAAATGGACTTAGAAAAAATCCACAGTTTTCAGACCTCCAGAGGGGTAGGACCCTGCTCAAAGGTGTCCGAGAAAACTGCACCTTCAGCGTGTGGTGTGTTTGTTTAGTGTGTAGCGCAGTTGACTGTGTGGTGTGTTTGTTTAGTGTTTAGCGCAGTTGCGCTACGGGGTGTTGAGCTGCTTATTATGTGTAGGTTTTTAAGGATGCAATGTGCATCGTGGTCTGGTGCTTCCGCCCTGTATAGCTTTTCCTTTATAGAGTAGAGCCTTTCTTTCATACCGGGGAGTCATTCACAACTTAGGACAGAGTTGCTTCAGGTGGGATTTGAACCTGCAATTCTCAGATGGTTTTCTGGAATCTTACCCTCTGCGGGTTTCGAACCTGTGCTCATCAGGTCTGTGGTGCCGCGCCCTAACCACTAAGCCACCGTGCTGGTACAGAATTCCGCCCGTCAGTGCGCCCAAATCACCGATTACTCACCCCATATTTTCCCAGGCTCTTTCTCTTTCAATCTTTCTCTCTCTCAGAGTTGCTTCATGTGGGGTTCGATCCTACGATTTTCAGGTGGTTTCGTCGAAACTAACACCTTTAATGGGTGGTTTCACCGAGACTTGCCCTTCGCGGGGTTCGAACCTGTGCTTCTCAGGTACCTCAGCCACTAATATGCCTCTCCCCACTCATCCGGGGGAAATTCTCGCTAAAGAAGGGTTCGGCGCGGTGACAGAGAGCTCCGTAGAGCCCTCGGCGTCCCCGGCCTGGAGGCTGACCGCGGTGGCGGGGAGGTGGGACCTGTGAGACAGGGTGCCTCCCCTGGAGGGTCACGGTTTCCAATCGGTCAGAAGGTTTAGGAGAGGAGCGGGAGGAGAGTGTGGTCAACAGTCCGCTTCAAACCGCTTGAAAATCGGACACTCAGAGGCTGAGTTACCTCTCGTGGAGTTTTCAGACCTCCAGAGAGGTAGGACCCTGCTCAAAGGTGTCCGAGAATACTGCACCTTCAGCGGACATGCCATGAGCCTCTAGACCCCTCTATATCCTCCAGGAGGACCAGGATTTGAGGAACATGTGTCCGAGAACAGTGCACCTTCAGCGGACTGGCCCTGAGCAGCTACACCCCTGGTTACATCCTCCACAGGCACCAGGATGTGACAGAATGTGTCCGAGAATAGTTCACCTTCAGCGGACATGCCTTGAGCCTCTAGACCCCTATACATCCTCCGGGAGAGGGAGGAGAGTGTGGTCAACAGTCCGCTTCAAACCGCTTGAAAATCGGACACTCAGAGGCTGAGTTACCTCTTTGTGGAACTTTTTTTATTTTTCGTTCTGAGCCTAAGTCCACTTTTTTAGGGTGCTCTCGATTTCGCGCCGTCACCCGGTGGCAAAACCTCTTTCTGTGATCCTCCAGGCCTTAGGGGGATTTTCAGAAGGTGTCCGAGAAAGGTGCATGGTCGTCGGACTGACCGTTTTCGGTCGGGAGGGTATTTTGTGAGCCTCCGCCACCACCCCCAACTTTTTCGTACCCATGGTTAACCAAAACCCTACCCAGGGTTAACCAAAATGGACTTAGAAAAAATCCACAGTTTTCAGACCTACAGAGGGGTAGGACCCTGCTCAAAGGTGTCCGAGAATACTGCACCTTCAGCGGACATGCCATGAGCCTCTAGACCCCTCTATATCCTCCAGGAGGACCAGGATTTGAGGAACATGTGTACGAGAACAGTGCACCTTCAGCGGACTGGCCCTGAGCAGCTACACCCCTGGTTAACCAAAACCCTACCCATGGTTAACCAAAATGGACTTAGAAAACACTGGAGGCCTACAGACACACACACCTCCCCAGACAGGCCTAAGAAGCCTCCTGTCTATTAAAGGTCCCCAAAGGTCAGAGAGACACACAGAGAGCTCCAAACACTGCCCAGTGTGTTGGGTTCACTTACTGGGAGGCCTACAGACACACACACCTCCCCAGACAGGCCTAAGAAGCCTGCTGTCTATTAAAGGTCCCCAAAGGTCAGAGAGACACACAGAGAGCTCCCAGCACTGCCCAGTGTGTTGTGTTCACTTACTGGGAGGCCTACAGACACACACACCTCCCCAGACAGGCCTAAGAAGCCTGCTGTCTATTAAAGGTCCCCAAAGGTCAGAGAGACACCCAGAGAGCTCCAAACACTGCCCAGTGTGTTGGGTTCACTTACTGGGAGGCCTACAGACACACAAACCTCCCCAGACAGGCCTAAGAAGCCTGCTGTCTATTAAAGGTCCCCAAAGGTCAGAGAGACACACAGAGAGCTCCAAACACTGCCCAGTGTGTTGGGTTCACTTACTGGGAGGCCTAGAGACACACACACCTCCCCAGACAGGCCTAATTAGCCTGCTGTCTATTAAAGGTCCCCAGAAGTCAGAGAGACACACAGAGAGCTCCAAACACTGCCCTGTGTACTGTGTTAAGTCACAGCAAGCCCCAATGGCTCACACTTGTCTCCCTTTAGGCCCAAAAATTCTGCCTGCTATTAAAGCTCTCTGAGGGTCCCACAGACACACACAGAGCTCCCAGCACTGCCCAGCACTAACCCTAACCCCCAGTACTGCCCTTAGCCCCAGCCCACTGCCCCCAAACACAGTGAGCTTCACGAGGCTCCCACAGACACACACAGAGCTCCCAGCACTGCTGGACGTCTAACTGAGGTCGCCATTGAATTCTAGATAGCTCGCTCCGTTTCTCACTTGCCGCCACAGCCTTCAGACAATCAGTCATCAGCACAAGTTCGCCTCATGAAAACCGGAGATTCATACCGATCTGCCACGCCCCACTGTGTGGTGTGTTTGTTTAGTGTGTAGCGCAGTTGACTGTGTGGTGTGTTTGTTTAGTGTGTAGCGCAGTTGCACTACGGGTGTTGAGCTGCTTATTATGTGTAGGTTTTTAAGGATGCAATGTGCATCGTGGTCCGGTGCTTCCGCCCTGTATAGCTTTTCCTTTATAGAGTCGAGCCTTTCTTTCATATTAAAGCTCTCTGAGGGTCCCACAGACACACACAGAGCTCCCAGCACTGCCCAGCACTGCCCAGCACTAACCCTAACCCCCAGTACTGCCCTCAGCCCCAGCCCCCAAACACAGTGAGCTTCATGAGGCTCCCACAGACACACACAGAGCTCCCAGCACTGCTGGACGTCTAACTGAGGTCGCCATTGAATTCTAGATAGCTCGCTCCGTTTCTCAATTGCCGCCACAGCCTTCAGACGATCAGTCATCAGCACAAGTTCGCCTCATGAAAACCGGAGATTCATACCGATCTGCCACGCCCCACTGTGTGGTGTGTTTGTTTAGTGTGTAGCGCAGTTGACTGTGTGGTGTGTTTGTTAAGTGTGTAGCGCAGTTGCACTACGGGGTGTTGAGCTGCTTATTATGTGTAGGTTTTTAAGGATATAATGTGCATCGTGGTCCGGTGCTTCTGCCCTGTATAGCTTTTCCTTTATAGAGCCTTTCTTTCATACCGGGGAGTCATTCACAACTTAGGACAGAGTTGCATCAGGTGGGATTTGAACCTGCAATTCTCAGATGGTTTTCTGGAATCTTACCCTTTGCGGGTTTCGAACCTGTGCTCATCAGGTCTGTGGTGCCGCGCCCTACCCACTAAGCCACCGTGCTGGTACAGAATTCCGCCTGTCAGTGCGCCCAAATCACCGATTCCTCACCCCATATTTTCCCAGGCTCTTTCTCTTTCAATCTTTCTCTCTCTCAGAGTTGCTTCATGTGGGGTTCGATCCTACGATTTTCAGGTGGTTTCGTCGAAACTAACACCTTTAATGGGTGGTTTCACCGAGACTTGCCCTTCGCGGGGTTCGAACCTGTGCTTCTCAGGTACCTCAGCCACTAATATGCCTCTCCCCACTCATCCGGGGCAAATTCTCGCTAGAAAAGGGTTCGGCGCGGTGACAGAGAGCTCCGTAGAGCCCTCGGCGTCCCCGGCCTGGAGGCTGACCGCGGTGGCTGGGAGGTGGGACCTGTGAGACAGGGTGCCTCCCCTGGCGGGTCACGGTTTCCAATCGGTCAGAAGGTTTAGGAGAGGAGAGGGAGGAGAGTGTGGTCAACAGTCCGCTTTAAACCGCTTGAAAATCGGACACTCAGAGGCTGAGTTACCTCTCGTGGAACTTTTTTTATTTTTCGTTCTGAGCCTAAGTCCACTTTTTTAGGGTGCTCTCGATTTCGCGCCGTCACCCGGTGGCAAAACCTCTTTCTGTGATCCTCCAGGCCTTAGGGGATTTTCAGAAGGTGTCCGAGAAAGGTGCATGGTCGTCGGACTGACCGTTTTCGGTCGGGAGGGTATTTTGTGGAGCCTCCGCCACCACCCCCAACTTTTTCGTACCCATGGTTAACCAAAACCCTACCCATGGTTAACCAAAATGGACTTAGAAAAAATCCACAGTTTTCAGACCTCCAGAGGGGTAGGACCCTGCTCAAAGGTGTCCGAGAATACTGCACCTTCAGCGGACATGCCATGAGCCTCTAGACCCCTCTATATCCTCCAGGAGGACCAGGATTTGAGGAACATGTGTCCGAGAACAGTGCACCCTCAGCGGACTGGCCCTGAGCAGCTACACCCCTGGTTACATCCTCCACAGGCACCAGGATGTGACAGAATGTGTCCGAGAATAGGTCACCTTCAGCGGACATGCCTTGAGCCTCTAGACCCCTATATATCCTCCGGGAGAGGGAGGAGAGTGTGGTCAACAGTCCGCTTCAAACCGCTTGAAAATCGGACACTCAGAGGCTGAGTTACTTCTTTGTGGAACTTTTTTTATTTTTCGTTCTGAGCCTAAGTCCACTTTTTTAGGGTGCTCTCGATTTCGCGCCGTCACCCGGTGGCAAAACCTCTTTCTGTGATCCTCCAGGCCTTAGGGGGATTTTCAGAAGGTGTCCGAGAAAGGTGCATGGTCGTCGGACTGACCGTTTTCGGTCGGGAGGGTATTTTGTGGAGCCTCCGCCACCACCCCCAACTTTTTCGTACCCATGGTTAACCAAAACCCTACCCATGGTTAACCAAAATGGACTTAGAAAAAATCCACAGTTTTCAGACCTCCAGAGGGGTAGGACCCTGCTCAAAGGTGTCCGAGAAAACTGCACCTTCAGCGGACATGCCATGAGCCTCTAGACCCCTCTATATCCTCCAGGAGGACCAGGATTTGAGGAACATGTGTCCGAGAACAGTGCACCCTCAGCGGACTGGCCCTGAGCAGCTACACCCCTGGTTACATCCTCCACAGGCACCAGGATGTGACAGAATGTGTCCGAGAATAGGTCACCTTCAGCGGACATGCCTTGAGCCTCTAGACCCCTATATATCCTCCGGGAGAGGGAGGAGAGTGTGGTCAACAGTCCGCTTCAAACCACTTGAAAATCGGACACTCAGAGGCTGAGTTACTTCTTTGTGGGACTTTTTTTATTTTTCGTTCTGAGCCTAAGTCCACTTTTTTAGGGTGCTCTCGATTTCGCGCCGTCACCCGGTGGCAAAACCTCTTTCTGTGATCCTCCAGGCCTTAGGGGGATTTTCAGAAGGTGTCCGAGAAAGGTGCATGGTCGTCGGACTGACCGTTTTCGGTCGGGAGGGTATTTTGTGGAGCCTCCGCCACCACCCCCAACTTTTTCGTACCCATGGTTAACCAAAACCCTACCCATGGTTAACCAAAATGGACTTAGAAAAATTCCACAGTTTTCAGACCTCCAGAGGGGGAGGACCCTGCTCAAAGGTGTCCGAGAATACTGCACCTTCAGCGGACATGCCATGAGCCTCTAGACCCGTCTATATCCTCCAGGAGGACCAGGATTTGAGGAACATGTTTCCGAGAACAGTGCACCTTCAGCGGACTGGCCCTGAGCAGCTACACCCCTGGTTACATCCTCCAAAGGCACCAGGATGTGACAGAATGTGTCCGAGAATAGGTCACCTTCAGCTGACTGGCCATGTGCAGCTGCACCCCTAGTAACATCCTCCACAGGCACCAGGATGTGACTGAATGTGTCCGAGAATAGGTCACCTTCAGCGGACTGACCATGTGCAGCTACACCCCTAGTTACATCCTCCACAGGCACCAGGATGTGACAGAATGTGTCCGAGAATAGGTCACCTTCAGCGGACTGGCCTTGTGCAGCTACACCCCTAGTTACATCCTCCACAGGCACCAGGATGTGAACATAATGTTTCCGAGGACAGAGCACCATCAACGGACTCTTTACCAGCTTCGAGTCCCTTGTTTTCGACTTCCAGAGGCACCATAATGTCAAAAACATGTGTCCGCCAAAGATGCACCATCAACGGACTCTCTGCGAGCTTCGAGTCCCTTGTTTTCGACTTCCAGATGCACCATAATGTCAAAAACATGTGCCCAAGAAAGATGCACCATCAACGGACTCTCTATGAGCTTCTGGGGCCTTGTTACAATCCTCCAGGAGGCTTCTGAAAAGGAGCTCTCTAGTCCCGAGATGGTACCCGGTGGCAAAACCTCTTTTTGGCATCCTCCAGGCTTAAGGGGAATCCTCAGAGAGTGTCCGAAAAAAGTGCACTGTCGTCGGACTGACCGTTTTGGCTCGGGAGGGTAGGTCATGGAGCTCGCGCCAGCACCCCCAACTTTTTTTTACCCATGGTTAACCAGTAACTATGAGTCTCTTAAGGTTCCATAAGAGAGTCATACTATGACTCTTATGGAAAAGTAACTATGACTCTGTCATAGGGTCGGGGCAAAAACGAATCTCAAGAACATTAAGGCTAAATAAATATCAGAGTTGATCCAAATGATTGAGGGAAGTTGGCTAGCAATAACTCCAATTATGGGATAAAGATTGGCTATGAAAGAGGAAATAGCCTGGAAATTTACTGTTGGAGGAATCAGTGACTTGGTCGCACTGACAGGTGGGATTCTGTATCAGCACGGTGGCTCAGTGGGTAGGGCGCGGCACCACGAACCTGAAGAGCACAGGTTCGAAACCCGCAAAGGGTAAGATGTCAGAAGAACATCTGAGAATCTCAGGTTCAAATCCCACCTGAAGCAACTATGTCCTAAGTTGCATATGAATCCCCGGAGAAAAATAACACACAAATCGCAATCAAACTCTGTAAACAGAACGTGGCAAACTCTGTAAGCAGAACATGGCATACTTTGAAGACAGAACTTGGCAAACTCTGTATACACAACCCGGAAAACTCTGTAAACGGAGTGAGGCAAACTCTGTAAACAGAACGTGGCAAACTCTGTAACAGAACTCAGCAAACTCTGTGAAAAGAACCTGGCAAGTTCTTTAAACAGAAAATATAATATTTTGTTTTTATCTTTTTTTAAAGCCATTCGTCTCACACGTTTCACCCTAGAAAGGCGCCCGGTGTACGCCGGAGTATCCTTTCTGCCCCCGGTGATTTCGCATCCCAGGTGCTGAGGTCCCACGGGGCCTCTACTTGGGAGGGTAGGGAATTTCGGTCGACCCCTCCCGCTGGCAGGCCGTTGCTGAGGATTGTGTAAATCAGTTGTAAAAGTCACACAGCAATCATATAATATAAAATTATATGTTTTTCGGTTTCCTAACCGTTGTCGGCAGTGGAAGTCGATTGTAAAAATCACAGGTACGGTGTTGCACCCCGCACAGTAACCGGAACCCCACGGGGTGGGCAGAGAAATCTGCCAGAACATCCAGCAGGAATGGCTGCGATGAAGAAGGGCAAGACCACAGGTCGCAAGGCTAAGTGGTCTGTAAAATAACTAAAAACTTTGATGGAGATGGAGGAGGCTCTCGAGCAAGGCCAATACTCTGTATATTACATGAATGTGGAAATTGCAAGTCAGCTTCCAGGTAGGTCCTCCCACGAAGTGAAAGAGAAAAGACAGTGCATGAGACGGCAATCTCACAGGAGAAGCACTAAGCTCTTACTGCAGCCAACAGAGGCAAACCTGGAGAGGCAGGAAATCCCTGCTGAACTCAATCTGCTGATACAGCCACGAGGGTTACAAGCAGTAACTGGCCTCAACAGAAAATTAAGGTGGCAAGCTGGTGCTCTCATTGACATGTACACTCACGAACACGAAATCAGGCGGGCGCTCACACTGGCAAGCAGGAAGGACCCGTGCGCAGCAGTGGCCATTGAGACCGCTACGGCGATGGTGATAAGGGAGGCGAGAAGAAAAGGTCCAGCGACCAAAAAGAACAGCAAAGCTGGCGAGCCGATGAAGCCCCGAAGCAAGCGAGAAATGAAGAGGGATGAGGTCCATAAACTCAGAAAACTAATGAGTACGGACCCGGCTAAGCTTGTTAGCTATGTCCTTGACGGGAGTGAAGCGACCGACTGCCCAGTCCCGCTGCCTCAATTACACGAAGTGTTTGAAAGGCGTTGGATGGGGTCAGAAGGTGCCTTCAAGGGCTTGGGAGGCTTTAAGGCCGCCAGCGGGGCGGACAACGAACACTTCTCCACCCTGTTCACCCCCGAAGAGGTGCTCACACACCTCAGAAAGACGGACAGGAAATCGGCACCAGGCACGGACGGCATCGGGCGGGATGACCTACTCCTCTGGGACCCGAAGGGTGTGAAGCTATCAAAACTCTTTGGCAGCTGGCTTGCGGCGGGGTTCATACCTCAGTGTGTAAAGCCCGCGAGAACTGTACTGATACCAAAGACCTCCGACCCTCTGCTGTTGAATGACCCGAATAACTGGCGCCCAATCACTATCGGCTCGATGCTGATGCGGCTGTTCTCACGACTGCTAAATGGGCGCCTTACGAAAGCCTGCACTATCCACGACAGGCAGCGAGGGTTCAGGGACTCTCCTGGCTGTAGTGAGAATCTTCACATCCTTCAAAGTCTGGTTAAAGCCAGCAGGAGGGAGAGAAAGTCACTAGCGGTGGTGCTCGTGGACGTGGCAAAGGCTTTCGATACGGTGACACACGAGCACTTGCTTGCAGTGCTCAGGCAGAGAGGTCTGGATGAACACATCATAAACACAATACAAAGCTCGTACGACGGGGGCGTAACTTGCATTGAAGCCGGGGGAGAACAATCTGAACCCATTGCAATGAAAGTCGGTGTGAAGCAGGGTGACCCACTGTCCCCATTGCTTTTCAATCTGGCTCTTGATCCACTGCTCCACACACTGGAAAGCCTCGGTAAGGGAGTAAAGATCGCAGACACAAAGCTGGTCTCGCTTGCATTCGCAGATGACCTGGTGCTGGTCAGCGACACACTGAATGACTTCTGTGCCCTGACGGGGCTTAAGGTGCACGCAAGTAAGTGCTTCGGCTTCATGGTTACCCCCTTGAAACACAGCATGAAAATGAAAGTGAATGACTGTCCCCCCTGGCAGATCGAGGGGACACCAATAGAAATGGTTGAAAGTGGAAGGGCGGTAAGATATCTGGGAATTCAGGTCGGTCCAGTGAGGGGCCTCGAGAAACCCGACATTCTCAAAGAGTTACAAGTGGCGCTGGATAAGGTAGGGGCGACACCATTAACTGCCCCTCAAAAGATTTGGCTGCTTAAGACCTTCATAATCCCCAGGCATTTCTACCGGGCCGACCATTGCGACTACAGTATAGTTCGGCTGCGACTGCTGGACCGGCTACTACGTAGCACAGTAAAAACATGGCTGGGTCTAGCGCAGACCACATGTGATGGGTTGCTCTATGCTAGAGCGAGAGACGGAGGTCTGGGGCTACAAAAGTTGAGCGCCGTTATTCGCGCGCCGGTACAAGAGACCATGCGAGTGGCAAGATGTAGAGTTCGACCGGTGGGCAGGCAAGTCGGTGCAGGGAGTTGGAATAGCCTGGTTCAAAGACTCTCCAGAGTCTAATGCCTGGCTCTCCAAACTCCCAAAAGTGCAACACAAATTCTGCTCACAAGCACTACAGCTACAAGCGAACGTCTACCCTACCAGGGAATTTATGGCAAGGGGCCAAAGCAAGTGGAACGCGAGTTGCCGAGGCTGTCACGCGAGGCTTGAGTCCGCCTCACACCTCCTCGGAGCATGTCCCAGCGGTAGGGCGAAACGACTGGAGCGACACAATTTTGCATGCCATCGACTGGCAGTCGCTGCGAAGAAGCAGGGCTGGGTCAAATCCTGGTCCTCCTGGAGGATATAGAGGGGTCTAGAGGCTCATGGCATGTCCGCTGAAGGTGCAGTATTCTCGGACACCTTTGAGCAGGGTCCTACCCCTCTGGAGGTCTGAAAACTGTGGATTTTTTCTAAGTTTTTTTTGGTTAACCATGGGTAGGGTTTTGGTTAACCATGGGTACGAAAAAGTTGGGGGTGGTGGCGGAGGCGTGGTGGCGGAGGCTCCACAAAATACCCATCCGACCGAAAACGGTCAGTCCGACGACCATGCACCTTTCTCGGACACCTTCTGAAAATCCCCCTAAGGCCTGGAGGATCACAGAAAGAGCTTTTGCCACCGGGTGACGGCGCGAAATCGAGAGCAGTGGCGGACCTAGTCATTTGGGGGCCTAAGGCGAAAACATAGCCAGGGGCCCTCTTCATCCGTCCTTTTAATGCAAAAAAAAAAGGGCCACCTCAAAGCAGGGGCGGACTGGGGGGAAAAAGTGGCCCGGGAGTTGTCTGTCAGAGCGGCCCACTTAATATACGGCGCGTTGCCCGCTCTGTAGCCCCTTATACATGCGTCAATGTAAAGCGGTTACATTGCGCCTACCACGATAGAAACTCGCGAGCGTGTTACAATTGCCTCATGTATAAGGGGTCTAGATGTAAACCGTTAGTTTTTCCGCCGATCGTCTGAGCCTTTCGAGAGAGGTGGTTTACCACGTTAATTCGTCTTACAAAAGGGCGTGTCAAATCAGGCCGATGTGTCATGGGGGAGGCCGTGCGTGACTGGGGGGAGACGGTGACAGGAGGCTAGAAAGTTCACTCCATCATCTCTTTGAAATTCCTTATTCCATGAGTGGTAGGCTACAATGACTGGCTGTTTTAAAATATAACTAATAGCCTAACGAAACAAAATAACCCAGGAAGTTTCATCTTCGACGTTAAGGCTTCTTCCAATACTGACAGCTGACTCATAGCTTGCAGGTTTGCGGGAGACGCGACATTTGAGGGATGTCACTTAATTTAAACCTTTTATGCTTCCGTTAGTGTGTGTGTGTGTGTGTGTGTGTGTGTGTGTGTGTGATAGAGACAGAGAGGACAGTAAAACATCAGAAAACACCGTGTCTCGTAAGCCTTAAACTATCAATCACCCCCACAATGAAATATGCCATTACAGTCGCGACAAACTTCTTGGCATTGTGGTGCGCCCAAAACGCAAGCTATAAACGTAGCCATCCTAATGTAACCAAAATATACCTCTGCTGATATGCCTAACCTTCGTTCTATTTAGAATTTGTCTTAGCACTATGCAGGAATAAAATAGCATCTACAGTGTCAGGATTCAGGCGCTCTCGCCTGGCTTCTATAACGCGCCCTGCTGCACTGAAGGAGCGCTCACTCGCAGCACCTGTTGCTGGAACGCATATAATTCGTTTTGCAAGGTGCTGTAGTCGTGGGAACGACTGGCCTGGTTTCTCCCAAAAGGAAAGTAGATTTTCCTCTGCTGATCCCGCGTCTGTATGGAAGTTTGTAGAGAGATTGCCGGGGAGTAAAATGCTCCCTTTCCGTTACGTCTGCTGCTGGCTAGTAATACAGACAGCCGGAAAGGTTAATAAACGGAATGAAATAGCTACACATTACACACGCTATGTTTTAATAAAAGCCACGTTACTCACATACTGGTTAACACTGTTTGTTACAGCACATAAATGTTTGTCGCTACATCCAAACTGCGTCACCGTTGTCCCTCCCTGTGCTCCAGCCGCACCATTTTGCTTGCAATGTGAATCATTTAATTGAAATATGCTTATTGGCATTTGTTGCACCTTAATCATTTTCTACAAACATGATATGCTATGTATGGTGTAGTAGACTGAGACTCTATTCACTACTGCACAAAAACTAGACACGTTTGAAAAACTAGACGTTTGCAATGAAGTAGGTTAACTTTCGCCAATATCTCCGTAAGGGAGATGGGTTATGTGCTCAAATTTCCTGGGATCAAAGAAGACGTTAGTATTCATGTGCAAACTAAAAATCACGTCTCAGGATTGCTGCGCATGCAAGTTATTTCGGGTGTCTCAACTGTAACTAATACCACTGTCATATAATTATGAGTCCAGTAAAAGACGGAGCAAACACAGTTTTCTACCGTTGTTGAAACACATCCACGCGTAGACTCGTTTTCTTTCCATCCGAGAGTGGTTATTCAAAGAAAATATTAAAAACTATATGCTGATAGAAAGAAGGGAACTTTAAGCCACTACACTGCCTGTGCCCGATGCGGATCCACGTTGATGTTGTTAGTAAACAAACCAGGTGGGAGCACATCTCCGTGGTCTTTGCGCATGCCCGAGGCAATGTAACCGCTTTACATTTTGCACATGTATACAGGTAACGACAAGAGCCGTTTCCCTTGAAAATCTTCACACCTACACGCGAATACGATACGATAAACTGATCTGATCTCAGTGGCACATGTATAAGGCCCTAATGTATGCAAAATACCCATACACTTAACATAATTTTGGATGATTACAAAGAAATAACATTATATATGTTTTTTAATAACATTTGGATCCACAAATTTGCCTGGATGGACACATGGAATAAAATGATACTGGCTATTGTAACACTCCAAGGAAGGTAGGGCCTATAGTTTGCTAGATGAATATGCTTAACTCTGGGCTAGTATCAGATGGTTAGGCCTATATGTATAACTACAGAGCCTTTAGGAATAAATGTCAGCAGAGAAAGAGTACACAATTTTTTTGATAATGATTAGGGCGACCTACATTAAGCAATATAATTTTTTTTGTAGGCTGATTAACTCATACAGCAATACCTTTTTGTATAGTAGATGGCAGCACACAATCAAAATATTTCCCCTCTACCTACATAGCTACAGTAGCTAGTTATATGGAAGAAAGTTGCATTCAGGAGCCTTCATAAGCAAACATGATTTGGCTCCGCATTAAATTATCCCACTTTTTCATTATCCACATGTCTCAAATGTTGTATGATGCAACATAGCTTTACAGGACACATAAATGTCCAGTAACAACGTAAAGAAGGGGGCAACATATAAGTCAAAACCAACTATATTTATTGACTGATCTCGAAAGTATTGGCTTACAAAAGCTAACTAAGTCTTCACAAAGAAAATAACTCAGTGTTAGGGCAAAAAGCGAACATTCACACTGTACAACCTATGAAAAGTGACAGCGGTAGCCTACAAATAAAGAAATACAGACCGCGTTAGCCACTTCACAGCGTGCTAGCCATGATTTTCTTTCGTTCCAATTCTTGGATGTAGGGTTCCACCCTTTATAGAAACCTGTTGAATCGATACATTTGGTGTAGGAAGTCCTAATTGTTTTGTTGTCAATATATCTTAATTAGTACGCCGACAGAGAAAAAAATCTCCTTTTCCTGAAAGCAGTTCGTCGCCACAATCGCCCTTAAGGTCCGCCGCCACTGGTTTGAACTTTGTTGTAGAAATGAACAGAACAGAACATACGATGGGGTGTAAACATCAGTGGTAATGATAGTGTTGCATGCTGGGTGTGTGATTATGTGTGTGTGTGTGTGTGTGTGTGTGTGTGTGTAGGGGTGTTAAAGGTGTCTACGAGCGAGACATGCAAGTATTAGGCTAGAGTGATTAACATTTAATAACAAATAAACATAGTAAGACTGACGGAGGAGATTAGAAAATAGTAAGACAATAGTAACCATGAGTGTGAATACAGGTCACTAGGAGTAGTATAAATAGCAGACAGTGAATCCCGTTGGTTATCATGACAGGTATATAATGTATTCGCTTAAGCAAGGAAAACTGTCGCAACCGACGATATCTGCGGGAGGGCCGGTTGGTTATGGACTTAGGCCGTCCCATCAGTGCCTGGGTGGGCAATTTATCGTGGGCTTTCTGCTGGGTGAGGGCCTAAGGCAGTTGCCTAGTTCGCCTTAATGGTAGGTCCGCCACTGGGTACAGGTATGTGGGAGAAGAAATAAATAATTATTACACATAAAGAACACAAATGTATTTGTATGAGACGATTGTTTAAATTTAGATAGAAATATAGTGGGGTTGTTGAGTTTTGTGTTCTCATTAATATTTTTTTATGTTGCTGATTTGTATCCTATTGTGTCAATTATACTAATTTTATGTGTTCTGTAAGTTATGGGAAATGCACTTATGGAGCTCTTAATTTGATATAAATATCCGCGGAGAGGATGTGAAAAAAACGGAACTCATCATTCCCAAATCGTAGGTTCGTATCCCGTCTGCAGACAAAACCAGTTGTGGGTCCAAATATTGTTAAAGCAGTTAGAAATGCATTTCTCAGATAGGTATGGATGCAGAAACACCCACATTTTCTTCCTCCTTCCTCCTCTCTTCTTTTCTCCTCTCTTTTCTCCCTTTTTCCTTCTTCCCCCTCTTTTTTCTCCCCCCCCCTCTTAGATGGCCTTATGGGCCCCAGCTTGAGCGCTGAACCCTAACCAGTAGGCCACGGTTGCCTCTGACAGAAAAGGAGGAGAAATCTGTCATCTCTTCCTGTGCTACCACTGCAGCTCTCATAGCACTAGGAATTCAGCCATTTACATCAGCACTCAGCTTGCATTTACACCTAAAGACAACACACACACACACAGGCACACAGACACACACACAGGCACACAGACACACAGACAAACACACAGGCACACAGACACACAGACACACACACACAACTCTCTCTCTTTCACACACACACCGAGAAAGTTTCAAGGCACCCTCAAATTCTTCAAATTCCTCTGTTGACTGTTTCAAGAGTCCCCCTGAAGCAAAGCCTGAACCCGCCTCTCAGAATCTCTCCCCAGTATATAAGCCTGACCTACTCTGTCGCCATTTTGTGGGCGAAAGAGCTGGAGAGTGGAGCAGCAAGATTCTTAAAGACAAATTTCAGAGACATTTCTTTCAAGATTGCCGTGAGTTTTCAAGACGGTGAGTGTTCTGTTATTACAAGTATGTTTAGCTATTGATATTACTGACTGATATTAGTTAGATGGTTAGTGGCTGGAGAAGCTGTGTGGCAGTCAGCCAGGGGGGAGGTGGGAGGGGAGCTGTGTGTGTGTGTGTGTGTGCGTTTGTGTGTGTGTGTTTGTGTGTGTTGGTCTTGGTGTATTACGACCCCAATTTACCTGAATACATACCAACACTATGAGGACATTTGGGATTATGAAGACCGAGGCCCTGTCCTCATAATCCCGACATTGTATTTGAGTTTATTTCAGCCTGAGGAACAACCTCCCGCTTTTTTGGGCGAAGTCCTAATAAACCACAAAACATGTTTTTTTGTGTATTGATGTGTATCCCAGGAAAAAAAATGCGCCAACTATCGACAGGTTTTGTCACTGCAGAGTCATACACATTTCTGTCCAAAAACATACACAAAATGGGCGTGTATTGGGAATGTACGTTGGAAATAAGCGGGAAGCATGATGCGCAGGCGCAGTAGCAACTTTACACTTTCAGGTAAATTGGGGTCGTAATACACCAAGACCAACACTTTGCCTTCCCCTGCGAGAACAACATCTAAAATTAAGAAGACAAGAGTGTCTACAACCAAAACGGTAAGTTTAAGTTTTTTCATTCATATTTCATCCATATCACATTCATTTGAAAAATTGTCACGCGACGTGTGTAGAAATCAAGGTTGGAGAAGGCAAGCATCTTATATCTTTAGCTAGGCTATGCTAGCTAGCTAGCTAGCTAGGGTGGCAATATATGTCAGTTTAGCCTTACAGCAAAGGAAGAGTAACAGTGTCAACTTGTGTTGATTAGAACCTGCAAAGGGTTTACGTTTTATTCACTTCATTTTGGTTAAGCCCTTTTTCATTTACTATTACTTCGTTTCTGGTCATTCCAATCCCCCGAGTCAACAGCATATCTTGGTTTGCTTCCCATACTTAGCCCCAGAAACATCGTGGTGCTTGTAGTAGTCTAGTGTGGTTTATTACAGTTAGAGAATTAAATATCAGAAAGTGATTCGCCATTATTCATTAATACATTTTACCGTGTGTGAAGGCTGGTGAGTGAATGTTTAAATTGCATTTGCAAAGTTATAATTTGCGGTATTCGCCCGAGATTCGTGAGCTAGTTTGCAAACTTGCAATATTCGATGGGCGCTGTTCGCTGGCGTAGTCTGACGTTGCTTAAGTATAGCTTGTTAGTTTTAGACAAACCATGAGATGGGTTAATCAGAAAATAGGAAGATATCTTCATTAATAACGTTAATTGAAGTATCTGCTGTCTACCATTATTTTGTGGTGAATGTCACACTATCAGAATTTATCAGTCACGGTTTCAATGTATATCTTTAAAGGAACGAGTAGACCGAATTGAAGAATACAAGAAGGTAGTTTGCAAAATATGTATAACCTTAACTGTTAATCGACTATACTATATATGAAACATTATAATTTGCAGAATTTGCCCGGGATTAGAAGGCTAGTTTGCAATATTTGATTAGTGCTTGAGCTACTGTTCGCATGCGATATCTCCATTGAATAACGTTATTTTAAGTATCTGCTGTCTACCATTATCTTGTGGTGAATGTCACACTGCCATGCCAGCATCATATCAGTCAGCTATTATTTACCAACGAGTGGTGACATCTTTGCGTTGTCTATTCAGATTAGCTGTATAGAAACTCATCTTCAAATATGTGATTACTTTTTGCAGATAATGTTTTGTGTCAATTACTGTTTTACTGAAAGGGGCTTTTTATTTGTCATTTTTTTCTCCCATATGAGTTCAGTCTCTCCTTTTCAGATATGTTGATGGTGAGTATGAGTCTTGTTTTGTGGTCTATATTGCCCAGTAAAAACAGCACTTCCAAGCTCTCCAGCACTACAACCAAAACCAATTGATACGGCGGGTGAAATAAGTATTGAACACGTCACCATTTTTCTCAGTAAATATATTTCCAAAGGTGTTATTGACATGAAATTTTCACCAGATGTTGGTAACAACCCAGGTAATCCAAACATACAAGAAACCAAAACAATTTTTTTCAGAAATTAAGCTATGTCTAATAATATGAAAAGACACAGGGACAAAGTATTGAACACGCTTACTGTTATTTATTGAATACTTTGTACAAAAGCCTTTGTAGCTAATGACGGCTTCAAGACGCTTCCTGTATGGAGAAACTACTTGTATGCATTGCTCAGATGTGAGTTTGGCCCATTCTTCCACACAAACAGTCTTCATATCTTGAAAGTTCTGTGGGCCTCTTCTATGAACTCTGATCTTCAGTTCTTAGATTTTCAAATGGATTCAATTCAGGTGATTGTCTGGGCCATTCCAGCATCCTTATTTTCTTTCTCTGAAACCAATTGAGAGTGTCCTTGGCTGATCATTGTCTTGCTGAAATGTCCACCCTTGTTTCATCTTCAACATCCTGGTAGATGGCAGCACATTTTTATCAAGGATGTCTCGGTACAGTTCTCCATTCATCCTTGCTTCAATTGTGTGACGTTTGCCAGTACCTTATGCTGAAAAGCAGTCCCACACCATGATGTTTCCACCTCCAAACGTCACTGTTGGGATGATGTGCAGTGCCATGTCTCCTACAAACATGGTGTGCATTATGTCATCCAAAGAGTTCAATTTTGCTCTCATCTGACCAGACTATTCTCCCAGTATTTCACAGACTTGTCAACATTTCGTGCTGCGAACTTTCAACGAGCTTCAACATGCTTTTTTCTTCAGTAATGGAGTCTTATGTGGTGAGTGTGCATACAGGCCATGGCGGTTGAGTGCATTCTTTTAAACAACTGTACCTGCAAATTTCAGGTCTTACTGAAGCTCTCCACGAGTGGTCCTTGGCTCTTTGACAACTCCTCTGATAATTCTTTTCACTCCTCTGTCAGAAATCTTCCGAGGAGCACCTGGTCGTGGCTAGCTTATGGTGAAATGATGTTCTTTCCACTTTTAGAAATGCGTCTGTAACCAATGCCATCAGTATGTTTTGCAACAATAAGGTTGCAAAGGTCTTGAGAAAGCTCTTTGCTTTTACCCATCATGAGATGCTTCTTGTGTGACACCTTGGTAATAAGACACCTTTTTATAGGCCATCAATTGGGATATTAATTTGCACTGACTAACGGCCGGATTGCTTTCTAATTACTGAAAGATTCCAGCTGTTTTCTTAGCTTTCCATGCCTTTTTGCACCTTCCTTTCTTCATGTGTTCAATACTTTTTTCCTGTGTTATTTCACATTAATACACATTACTTAATTTCTGAATGTATTTTTTTATTTTTTTTTGTATGTATGTATTACTTGGGTTGTTACCAACATGCGGTGAAAGTTGCATGTCAATAGCACCTTTGGAAATATATTTACTGAGAAAAATGGCGACGTTCACCCGCTTACCGTAAATCCTCCAATTGTGGCCGGGGCTTGTATTTACTTAAGCTACACAGCGCACCGGCCTTTATTTGGGGCAGGCTTGTATTAGGGGCAATTTTATTATTTAAATAATGGGCATAATTGCAGTAGGCTAATATAATTCATTGCATGCATTCAACACTTCCTGCACATCGCGTAGCGCTTTAGGTGCGGTGTCAACATAAAAAATAAACATCGGAGTTATGGTCTCCACTGTCAGTCACGGAGGAAAAGATTTCCAAAGCCTGGATTTTAATAATTTTTCTAGACACTCTATAATGCTTATCGCGGACTGAAAACATGTACTCAACGAGCTGGTTTGATATCCAGCCTAACTTTCTTTCTACCTCCACCTGCTAGTCGTAGCGTATCGCATTCGTCTCGGGTCAATGTCAAACTTCTTTGCTATTTTTTCTCCCGAATGTTCTTCAGCAATCAGCATACACCGTCTCTTTGAATCTAATATCAAAGTTACGTAAGTCTACTACTGCTTTATGATCCCTTCTGGAAAAAGTAACCTAGCAAACTAAAACGTTACAGATAAACAACAGTAGGCTGTACGATACGTGCATTTAGGCTAAACAATAACGAATTCGCCTAGTAGCCTAGTCCTACGTGGCAAACAGCCCATGAAATTAGCCAACAATATTATTTAATAAAATATTAAACATGAGGAGAACATGTATTTGTGAAATGCATTCAATTAAATTGTGATGTCTACTTTGAGCTGACGGACTGATGCTGGTAGGCTACAGTATAGGCTACTTTATTTTACCCCCGGCTTGTATTCGGGGCCCGGCCTTTATTTGTCCGTATGGACCACGACCCCGGCTACTATCTGAAGCCCGGCTTCTAATTGAATCCCGGCCTTTATTTGAGGATTTACGGTATTTCACCCGCTGTATAGCCACACAGTGTAACAAATTAAAGAAATTGAGTTCTTCAGCACTGTCACAGTAGTGTAATGAAACAGTTGGCAAGAACTGGAAGTGAGATTTTGAATGCTAGCCCTTTTGGTTTAGAAGGATTTTGTGATGTCACAGTTATGAGTGAAGGCAGATTTCTTGATAGGCTAAACCATACACAACTCTGTCTGGAACCACACTGCACTGGGAGGACACCATGATTTACAAGGACTTTGTGATGTCACAGTTATGAGCGAAGGCAGATTTCTAGATGGCTACACCATACACAACTCTGGCATCACACTGCACTGGGAGGACACCATGATTTACAAGGACTTTATGATGTCACAGTTATGAGCGAAGGCAGATTTCTAGATGGCTACACCATACACAACTCTGGCATCACACTGCACTGGGAGGACACCATGATTTACAAGGACTTTGTGATGTCACAGTTATGAGCGAAGGCAGATTTCTAGATGGCTACACCATACACAACTCTGGCACCACACTGCACTGGGAGGACACCATGATTTACGAGGAGTTTGTCAGTGATCCACAAGAAGCCATATATCCAGATTAATTATTATGCGTTTGTTAAACTGAAGTCTGTGTTTTATGAAAGGTTTAATCTTCTACTTTACAGGATTGCAGAGTTGCTTCCACCAGGGAGGTGGCAGCGTCATCCTTGCCTGACGTGAGCTCAGAGAAGGTATAGTACATTTATGTGATCTGCAAAAGGGTTATTAGATATTTGTAGTGAATTTCCATCTATAATGACAGATGGAAACTTTTAAATAACCTTAAACTGTTGAAACGAAAGAGGTCCATTTGCATGATATAATAGCTAGTTATCTAGCTGATCTTAGTAACACATTGCACTGGAAGGACAATATGGTTCACAACCATTTTGTGATATCACAGTTATGAGCGAAGGCAGATTTCTTGATAGGCTAAACCATACACACCCCATCACCCCATCTCAACACCCCACCACACAACCTCCACATCACCTCCACACCCCACCACACACCTCCACACCCCACTAAACACCACTACACCACCTCCACACCCCACTAAACACCACTACACCACCTCCACACCCCACCACACACCTCCACACCCACCCACACACCTCCACACCCCACTAAACACCACTACACCACCTCCACACCCCACCACACACCTCCACACCCACCCACACACCTCCACACCCCACTAAACACCACTACACCACCTCCACACCCCACCACACACCTCCACACCCACCCACACACCTCCACACCCCACTAAACACCACTACACCACCTCAACACCCCACCACACACCTCCACACCCCACCACACCTCCACACCCCACTAAACACCACTACACCACCTCCACACCCCACCACACACCTCCACACCCCACCACACACCCCATCACCCCACTAAACACCACCTCCACACCACACTTCACACCTCTACACAACACCACACCTCCTCCACACACCACTACACCTCCACACCCCACTACACCACCTCCACACCACACACCTACACACCCCACTAAACACCACTACACCACCTCCACACCCCACCACACACCCCATCACCCCACTAAACACCACCTCCACACCACACTTCACACCTCCATACCCCACCACACCTCCTCCACACACATCCACACCCCACCATACACATCCACACCACACCACCTCCACAGACCACTACACCACCTTCACACCCCACCACACACATCCACACCCCACTACATCCCCTACACACACCACCACACACATCCACACACCACTACACCACCTCCATACCCCACCACACCTCCTCCACACCACCTCTACACCCCACCACACCACTTCCACAAAACATATTTTACTACACAAACATAGCTCAAAATCACAAAACATACATGATACACCTTTATATGGATTTGGATAGGTTTTTGGGTATATTTTGGAGAGGCATACAGACCATCATATGTGTTCTCACAAGAAATTACAATATACTACACTGAAATTAATGCAGAATGGTTTGCTGTAGTACAGAAGGCAAGAAAAAAGTATGAATGCTTGAACATTAAGTGTTTTATGGTTTTTTTTCTGACAAATATTTTAGTTTTGATGCTTTGAAATGTTAACTAAAATGACATTATAAAACACTTTAACTGATTGCATTTGATGGAGCCATATATATTCAAGTTTGAAATAAAACTGTGAAATATAAGCGGAAAATGTCAAAAAAGACCCTTCTGAACTAACAGGTATTTGCTTTTAATTAATGAAATAAATCAATTGGATGTTTCTTGTGTAGGCACTTCAAGATGTCACCCTGAACTGTGGATCCAGGTCTAAAGGTCAGTAAAGGAACAAAGAACCATAGAGTTTATTATACATTATTATACAAAAGGTATTCTAGTGACTTTTACATTATTATGGTAGGTTTCTCAGTTGTATTCTGTACTGTACTCTTTTTTTATATGTACATTTTCTTGGGCTGTGTTTTGTTGATTTTAGGAACTCCAAAGAGGTGGTCAAATCTGAAGTTGCAGCTGTTATGAGGCACTCCAAGGGTCACATAACTAGAGGATATTTGGCCAAAAAGGCAGAGTGCCACCAGTGCCAAACAGATGAAGAGCCTGTCCTCAGAAACAGAACAGTCCAAAATATTAGAGACTTTGTAAGAAACAGAGACATGAAAAGAGAGAAGTCTAGAAGTAATGCTGGTCTAACAATTCAAGGTTCAGGTAGACAATTTTGAGTGTGGTCTGGACTTTTGTTGAGCATTTCTACTTCCTTGCCTATCTCTCCAGGAAGAAAAAGTTCTCTATAAACCCTTTTAGTTTTTAGGGTGGTCTTGATTTGTCTGTGTTTTTTATTAAATTTCATTCAGGAAAATGGATCATTTGTTCTACTCATGTGTATCATTTGTGTTTGGTATAATAGAACTGTGTCAATATTTTCAGAGTAAACTGTTGAAATGCTCCAGGAGAAGGCTGAGATTGATAAATACATGTAGAGGTAGTTTATGCATACTACTTCACTGAATTTTGTGGCATCCAGTCCTCGCAATCTTTCACTGACAAACCTATGCCTTTTTATGTGATTAGTTGGCAACAACGAACCGTTACAAAAAGACTTATTTTATTTTAGACTTATCTGCTTGGTCTGTGTAGCCCTTCAGCTACCTCCGATCTACCTCCCGGAACTGTAGGAATTTACAATGAACTACACATGGCAGCCAAAATACTTTTACATAGGACCACTTAGCTTTGCTTGTGTGTATTAGTATGTGTGCTTTTAAGACCTGTGGAGTTTGTAAATGCTTATCCATACTGAACACATCGATGAGGCCATTCTCCAGTATATACTAACATATGGTTTTCAAAAATACTTTTCTACAGTGGGCACATTTATGAGGCTTCTCTTCAGTGTTTTGCTTTTCTTTTTTTTTTTTCTTATGTTGCTGATGATGGGTAATATAGTAGTCCATAGTGATGAATGAGAAATTGCCATAAATGGGGAAATTGTTTTTTCATTTAAAAAAAATAGATACAATATAACCTGTTCCTGCAGGATTAGTTGCAGCTATTGGAAAGAAATTACATCATTATCTATATACACTGCCTATTGTATTATGGTACTCTTCATGATCGTCAGATACATAATGACCCTGACATGGTGGAGAATCACTTAAACCACCATAAACTATGTGTTTTCTGAAGGTTAAAGAACTGTACAAGTGATTTAACATCACTTAAGACACATTGCATCTTAATACACTTTTACTCACCACTTTCTGTGCACACTGTCAATTACATTTATTTATATAATGACCCCTGACATGGTGGAGAATCATTTAAACAACCATTAACTATATATACCACCAGCTATTTAACATCACTTTAGTTCTATAAGGAAAAATCTATGAATGTTTTGAAAGTCAAAAGTCAGTAATATTTTCTTTGAAATTCGCCATTACTAAAATGCTTATAATGTGTGAATATTGTCAAAACTCTCCATGTTACCTCATAAATAGCCAAATAACCTAATCAGATCAATAGTTCTCGGGGTCTGGTTCACGGTATAAGGTGGGCTGTGTTAGGAAGGGAAACAGTATCTACCTAGGAATGAAAGATGTGAAGGTCTGCAGACAGGACTGACCATTCTAATGTTAATGAAAGTGGTGTAAATGTTTTGTATTTTAGCGATCCAGACACTACGAGTATGATTCAGCAATGACTTTATTGGCCGTTATAACTTCCGCTGAACACATACGTTTCTGTGGCTGCTTCTCACAGAACTTCCAGCACAAGAGGCAAGTTAAACCATCTCTTAACCAGGTGCCCCCGCCCCCTGCTTACTCTGCCAGCCCCCGCAGTGCATAGCAACACATGGGCTGCCGCGGCTGACAGAGAGCAAGGTCACAGGCACACAGACAACACTATAAAACATGAACACATTTAAACATACTGGTCGTTACATTACCCCTCCGCTACCAAGTTCCTCGTCCCTGAGGGAACAAACAAAGTCTGCCAAACTCTGGGGCGGTCTCCTAGCCCTTTGTGGATGTGAGAAGGGAGGTGACAGGCTTAACCCCGGGGCAGGGGACGTGGGCTGAGACCAGGGGGCCACAGGGACAGAGTCAGGGTCACCCCCATCAGGCACTGGCTGTGGGGGGTGCGGTGTGTGTGTGTGTGTAGTGAGAAGGGGGGTGACGGGCTTAACCCAGGGGCAGGGGACATGGGCTACCTGGAACCTGGGGAAAGGGATTGCCTCGATAGGGGGCCAGTCTGTCTCTGTGCAGAGCAACCTTCCGTCCTCGTGGCGGTAGCTGCACCCGATACACCACCTCCCCCATCCGCTCCAACACCCTGCAGGGCCCCACCCACTGGCTGTCAAGCTTTGGACACCGCCCCTTCTTTCTTTGTGGGCTGTACACCCAAACAAGGTCTCCAGCCTGGAAGTGCCTACCCCGTGCCCGCACGTCATAGTTACGCTTTTGCATGGCACCAGCACTTTCCTGCTGCACCCGGGCAAACGCATGGGCAGACTCAAGCCTGTCCTGGAGCCTCCTCGCATATTCCGTCTGGAGGCCGCCCAAAGGCCAGCTCTGTTGGGGTGCGGAGCTCCCTCCCTAGCATGAGGAGTGCTGGGGAACATGAGGTCGACTCCTGGACTGCAGACCGGCACGCCATGAGCACCAGCGGCAGATGTTCATCCAAGTCGCGCTGATGCTCCGATGTCAGTATGGCCAGCTGCTGACCCAGTGTGCGGTGGAGCCTCTCCACGTGCACGTCACTTTGAGGCTGTAACGGGGTGGTTCGTGTCTTTTGTATGCCCATTCGGCTGCACATGGCAGCGAATACCTTGGACTCAAAATTTCTCCCCTGGTCACTGTGCAGTGTGTGCGGCATCCCAAACCGGCTGAGTATGCCTCCAAGTAAGGAATCTGCCACAGTCTCTGCCTCCTGGTTTGGGAGGGCATAGGCCTCTGGCCACTTTGTAGTCGATCACAGAGAGGATGTAGGCATTCCCCTTGTTGGTGCGGGTAAGTGGGCTCATTACATCTAAAGCAACTCTCTCTCCATGGGGGCCCGCACTAGATGCAGCTGGGCATGTGACCGACCTATTGGGCCTTGCCGTGCAGTGCATTATTCACACCGTCTGCGGAAGTCTTCCACGTCCCGCCGAAAGTAGCCCCCATAGAAGCCTCGGCGGAGGCGGCGGAGCGTTTTTGTCACACCAAAGTGGCCTGACCCCGAGGCTCCGTGCATGCCCTGCAGTACAGCTACCCTCAGGCCCTTGGGGACCACCATCTGCCAACGCTCATCCCCTGTAGCAGGCTCTTTCCACGCCCTCTGCAGCACCCCGTCGATCAGACACAGCGAGTCAAACTTTGACCACAGCCCCTTAGTGACCTGAGAGGCTTGCCACCTCTTCCCATGGCAGCCTCTGCTGTGACTCCACCCACTGATGCACAGGGTGTAGGTCGGGGTCAAGTTCCTGCTGTTGCCTCCAATCCCCCACGCTTACCATCTGCAGCTCCCAGCAGTCAACCACCTCTGCCCGCCACACTGCCTTCACACAATTCAAGCTCCCGACTCTCCCTCCGTTCACAGTGGTGGCACCCGTCGGCAGCACATGGGCGACGGGAGAGGGCATATGCATTGCTGTGTTGAGCTCCTGCCCTGTGCACCACTGTGAAGTTATAGGCCTTGAGCTCCTCCAACCACCTGGCGACCTGCCCCTCCGGCTCCCTGAATGACATCAGCCACTGGAGAGCTGAATGGTCGGTTCTCACAGTGAAGGGCAGACCGCACAGGTAATATTTAAAATGGCGCACGGAGAGCACCACTGCCAGGAGCTCTCGCCGGGTCACGCAGTAGCGCTTCTCAGCCTTATTGAACACCCGGCTGAAATATGCCACTACCCTCTCCACGTCTGCAATAGTAATAGCCCGAGCGGAAGTCCAGTGAGGAAAACCAGGCAGAGCCTGAGACTAGGTCCGGAGACTCATCCACGTGGGGTAGTGGATAAGAGTCTTTCTTAGTTACCCCATTCGGCGGGGACGGCACTTTATCGGGCGGGCATCTCCGGTGTCAATCTCACGCTCCACCAGCTGTGTTCGCCCGACGTCATCCTCCCTCAGTGCAAAGCTGTCTTTAAACTCCACAACCAGCCGCCACAACAGCTCCTGCTGTTGTGAGTCCAGGTCATCACAGTTCTCCGTCCAGATTTTCGTGATGGCAGCCCGCGTCATCTCCTCCTCCGTCTGGGGCAGCAGGGCTGGAGACGGGCAGCCCATGCTGTTGGGGGCTGGCACTGCCAGCAGGGGTGGAGAGGAGTCGGGTGCTGTCACCTCTGTCTCCAGCTGAGAGGGAGGTGATTGAACAGCAATGCTGTGGGCGTGGAGTGGTGGCCGGTTGGGGAAACACGCACCCTGATGTCGTGAGGGGTTTTGGGGAAAAGTGGGTGTGGCTCGGTTCTGCTGTGCCAACTTCTCGCGCCGGCAAGGTAGTGGGTGCAGCAACTGGTGGTGTCACGGCCGACAACGCGATGACAGGTGCATCCTGAAACGTGCCTCTTCCCAGGTCCAGCTGACAGCCCGTAGCCTTCAAGAAATCCAGCCCCAGTATGCACGGGTCCTGCACGCTTGCCACCCACACTGGGCGGTGGAAAGCTTTGCCCCCCACAGTCAGTGTCATTGTGCCCCTGCCTTTCATGGGTGCCAGCCCGCCCGTGACTGTGCGCAGCTGCACAGTGGTGGGCTCTAACTGAGTCCAGCCCGGCACCACATCAGGTCTTACCAGAGTCACTGTGTCCACGAGAGCAGTGCAGGGAACCCCCTCTACGGTCACTGGGAGGTGACAAAAGTCCCCCACACAAGTACGCCCAACCACTATCACAGGCTCCATGTGCATGTTTTCGTCTGCTTATGGGAGGAGTGGGCCCTGACTCCCCCGTCTGTGCTGTCGGGCCCTTCCTGCAGACAAGAGGATGGGGCTGGGGTCCGCACAGCCTCCCCTATGCGGACCCGGTGCCGTTTCCCGGACCCTTGGGTGCTTTTGGGCACTGCCTGAGGAGGTGACCAGGCTGGCCACACCCCCAACAAACCCTGGGTGATGTGTGCAGGGTACGGGTTGATTGGATAGACATAGCCCGTATCATCTCCGTCAGCTCAGATGCCCATGCCGGCTTCTCCAGGACAGCTTTGGTGCCCACTGCCACTCTTATTATGGGCAGGCTCTCACTGTGGCTACCTCCAGCTGGCACACCCCACACAAACTGATAATTAACTACCAAAAATAAACGGTAACGAACTTGTCACCCTAGCTCACTCACTTTATTTATAGTTTACTTCTGACACCAATTCTAGCGATCTCAGACACAACGAGTATGATTCAACAATGACTTTATTGGCCGTTATAACTTTGGCTGAACACATACGTTTCTGTGGCTGCTTCTCACAGAACTTCCAGCACAAGAGGCAAGTTAAACCATCTCTTAACCAGGTGCCCCCGCCCCCTGGCTACTCTGCCAGCCCCCGCAGTGCATAGCAACACATAGGTTGCCGCGGCTGACAGAGAGCAAGGTCACAGGCACACAGACGACACTATAAACATGAACACATTAAAACATACTGGTCATTACAGTATTCTTTTGAGGAGGGTTCATAAGTTGAAAGTATATGGAAGACACCAATATTCTTCAGTTCTTAGACTGTGACAAGCCATCTCTAGGCTTGCAATAGCACACTTCAATTTCTCCATCAAGCTGGTCGAGTAATTCCAAAGTTTTTTCCGAAAAATGTCACAATAATTAATTGTGCTTTTTTCTAACTGCCTTATTCATGACTTTATTACATTTCTCCAACTCTGAAGTAGCAACTTTGGAACTTGTAAACATTTAGAGACCACCTTAAATCCAAACTGCAGATACCACAATTTCAGTTTACCTGGCAAGCAGGTATTATCAATGGTACTGATACATAAACTGGTACCTAAAAACAATGTTGAACTACACAACAATGATATGACCACTGGAACTCTCACAAGATGATGATGATGTACTATTTACATAGCGTGAATAGTAAAACTTGTTAGTGTATACATACTTGTAGTTGTCAGCCATGTTGACACCATACTGTCCAAGTAAAACACACAGTCCTTGCAGTACAGTGTGTAACCAGAGTTCTGTGTACTGTTATGGATATGTTAATTCAATATGCTAATTAGATATGACGCGAGAATGACATCACAGCGTCCTTGCAATTCATGTGTCCTCGCAAGCCAGGTTTGTGTTCAGGTAGGACATGTCCCTATAACTTGGTGAAAACTCTTGTTGTGTAAAAAATTGAGTATCTTGATTGGTAGGTGATACAAAAAAAAAAAACCTTGCTCTTCGATGCACAATTTTTTCTAATCATTTTTATTCAACTTTGGTAGCTCTAGACTAAAAGGAAAGGGAAGTACCCGTAAACCACTTTTTTTTCAGGTTGAGGAAATTTGGCCTCCTAATCCACCAAGACCTGTATAGGTGTGTGTGTGTGTGTGTGTGTGTGTCGTATTATCTAAGATTTTTACCATTACCAGAATGTTTTTTGTTTTGTTTAGATATGACTCTGCGAGTGTGCTGCGAGTCCTGCAAAATCCTTCTAAAACAAAGAAAATCTCTTCAGGACAAACTGGAAAGTTCCAGGAGGGAATTGGAGTTGGTAATGCAGCATCTCCGGGTCCTCAGACGCCGGGCCCTCAACAGAAACCGGGTCCTACCCAGAAGAATGCGCGTAGTGGAGGAGGCAGGTTCCAGCTGCAGTTAACCCCCAAATCCCTAATGTGCACGCGCACACACACACACACACACACACACATACACACAGACACAGACACAGACACACACAGACACACACACACACACACACACACACACACACACAACGTTCGCCGTGTGTGGTTATGTTTGGAATTGTTTGTGTTTGTTTGTGTGTTGTATTTGCTATTTTTTAATATATCTAAATAAAACAAAGTTTGAAGGTATTTTTCTGTGTTTGAATCTTGATTTTGCTGAGGGTCACACACCAGCAGCGATGACTGCTCTGTGTCTTGTTTTAAGTCACAGAGAGCCCACATGGCTAACTTATGTACCAGAGTAGGCCCCATATGCCTGCCGTCTATTAAAGGTCACTGAGGGTCAAACACACAAGGGAGAGCACCAGTATGGACTTAGGCAAAAAAAATGCATTTTTTTTCAGTTATTATTCTCAAATGTCCCTTTTGTATTCTGAATGTCAGTTATGTTCCCAATTGCCTGAAAAATGAGTAACAGTGACTCTCTTATGATGGACCAGCAAAAAAAAAATGTCCTTCTGGTTGGGGATCGAACCAGCCACCTTCTGGTTAACAGCCACAGCTGCCGACTACACGACCGGCTAATTTTTTTTAGACCTGAAAAGATTCTGAAAAGATTTGGCCAATCACGTTCGCACCAGTTTGCAGAGTTGATAACAATTGACCAATCACGGCAGAAATCCTGGAGAGCGCCGTCGGGCAGCACGCACGGCAGAAATGCTGGAGCGCGACGTCAGGCGACGTCACTTAGCTGACGCTGGACCTGGAGGGGGGGGCGGGCAAATCGAAAATGCAAACCTCTGGATAGCTCAAATAGCCAGAAGATGCGTCCGTAATTCAAACAACTTCAAGGAAGCAATCCTCCCTCTAAAGCTGTATCAAGTTAAATAAACCGAGGAAATTTGTCGACATGGTGAGTATTTACACATTAACTACACTGCTGAATGGGATAATTGTTTTGTGTATAGCTAGCTTTCTATCTTTAAAACGCTATAATTTATCTGACTAAAATGTCGCTATATTTTAGAGATGTTGCTTTTGGCGACATAGATGCATACAATTAATTTTTAAATGCATGACAATAACATAAGTCGTATACCTGCAGATCGTATTTACTTTAATTATTGAAGTCATTTCCCCTTGGTTTAGCTAGCTTTTTACCTAAGCTGCTTTCTCTGACTGCAATTTCGCTTTCGCTCATGCCTTTGGTCTGCTAATATAATCTGTTAGTCTTGTACGATATAACTTGAAGTATTGAAGTATTGAAGTAATTATTCCCGTTGTTGTCATTTCGATTTATTTAGCTATATAGCTATCTTATAATCACTCTGTTATCTGTACTGGAATTACGCTAGTCCTCGTCAAATAACGTTAACTATATTAAGGGTGCTTTTACGTGGGCTATGAATGAATGATAACGAAATGTTTTGACTGTGAATAAGAGTATTTTATGCACAATCGCTTAAATTCAGATGTATAAACGAAATATTGAGAGGTTGTACAGGTAATGGCAGGAAAGGGAGACAGTGGTGAGGAGGGGGGTTCACCTGTGTGGAGAATAGGGCTAATACTATTACATGGATGGTCTGCTCTTCATGGATTTATGTTATTTTCATTCATTAAAAACAATGTGCAATTACTATGTCACCAAAGGCAAAATCTGTGAAGTCACACAAGGCAATGTCAGAATCAGAATGGTTGGCACGTTTGAGAAAGTTTGCCAGCACTGGATCCTGGCCTGCCGGGGGTGGGAACAAGCCAGCACCAAGGCAGAAGAAGTGGTACGAGCTGTATCAAAGGGTATGACTATATACATGGCACAGTATAATGTATTTATTGTTATTAAGTCATTATAACATGTATTAAATAGGATAAAAGGCAATGTTCCCACAAGGAAATCCAAATGTAAAAAGCAAATCAGTTACATCATATCTCTGTGACTACACATACGAAAATGAAAACTCAAACAATTGTATAACTTTTATTTCTAGATTGAAAAATGTCCAATGCAGACACAAGGACAGAGGTCTTTGTTTGGTCTAGTAAGGGCGTGTGTTTGTGGATTCCACACTCAGAAGGTAACGCTGGTCAATTCAAGACTCAAAAAGTGTGTGTGTGTGTGTGTATCAATATGCAAACTAATTTGTGATGTCTCTACAGCCAACTGGAGCAAGTACTGCCTCTGGGCCTGCAGGGCCGCAGACGGCAGCAGCCAGGCAAAGTCCTACTGGGCCTGCAGGGCAGCAGTCGGCAGCAGTGGGTCCGGTTCAAGGCACTGCAGGGCCGCAGACGGCAGCAGCCAGGCAAAGTCCTACTGGGCCTGCAGGGCAGCAGTCGGCAGCAGTGGGTCCGGTTCAAGGCACTGCAGGGCCGCAGACGGCAGCAGCCAGGCAAAGTCCTACTGGGCCTGCAGGGCAGCAGTCGGCACTAGTGGGTCCGGTTCAAGGCACTGCAGGGCAGCAGACGGCAGCAGCCAGGCAAAGTCCTACTGGGCCTGCAGGGCAGCAGTCGGCAGCAGTGGGTCCGGTTCAAGGCACTGCAGGGCAGCAGACAGCAGCAGCCAGTCAAAGTCCTGGCCAAAGGGCCTTAGGTTCATTGCTGGTGTCTGTGGGCCGTAAGCACCCACCCCCACATATTTTAATGGTATTTGGCCTCATAAATTGACCATAAATATTTTACATTTTGTTCACTGAATGATAATTTGTCAATATAGTTCTCTCACGACACAGACGTTTGCCTTGTTGCTTTTCAGTTGAACAAGTCAAGATTTGGTGGTGCTCATGTTTCTGCGGCCAGGCCAAATCTAAGCCTAGCTAGAAAATCAACCCAGGTAAATAGATTGACCCAGTTTGAATAGAGACTGATTGATTGAACCTACACATGATGTAGTGTAGTGTATTGTATTCATTGTTATGTATGCTCTTATTTTACAGAGCCAAGTCACCATCCCCACCGAAAGCAGTACCACTTCTCCAGCCAGCAGTGGCGGACCTACCATTAAGGCGAACTAGGCAACTGCCTTAGGCCCTCACCCAGCAGAAAGCCCACGATAAATTGCCCACCCAGGCACTGATGGGACGGCCTAAGTCCATAACCAACCGGCCCTCCCGCAGATATCGTCGGTTGCGACAGTTTTCCTTGCTTAAGCGAATACATTATATACCTGTCATGATAACCAACGGGATTCACTGTCTGCTATTTATACTACTCCTAGTGACCTGTATTCACACTCATGGTTACTATTGTCTTACTATTTTCTAATCTCCTCCGTCAGTCTTACTCTGTTTATTTGTTATTAAATGTTAATCACTCTAGCCCAATACTTGCATGTCTCGCTCGTAGACACCTTTAACACCCCTACACACACACACACACACACACACACACACATAATCACACACCCAGCATGCAACACTATCATTACCACTGATGTTTACACCCCATCGTATGTTCTGTTCTGTTCATTTCTACAACAAAGTTCAAACCAGTGGCGGCGGACCTTAAGGGCGATTGTGGCGACGAACTGCTTTCAGGAAAAGGAGATTTGTTTCTCTGTCGGCGTACTAATTAAGATAAATTGACAACAAAACAATTAGGACCTCCTACACCAAATGTATCGATTCAACAGGTTTCTATAAAGGGTGGAACCCTACATCCAAGAATTGGAACGAAAGAAAATCATGGCTAGCACGCTGTGAAGTGGCTAACGCGGTCTGTATTTCTTTATTTGTAGGCTACCGCTGTCACTTTTCATAGGTTGTACAGTGTGAATGTTCGCTTTTTGCCCTAACACTGAGTTATTTTCTTTGTGAAGACTTAGTTAGCTTTTGTAAGCCAATACTTTCGAGATCAGTCAATAAATATAGTTGGTTTTGACTTATATGTTGCCCCCTTCTTTACGTTGTTACTGGACATTTATGTGTCCTGTAAAGCTATGTTGCATCATACAACATTTGAGACATGTGGATAATGAAAAAGTGGGATAATTTAATGCGGAGCCAAATCATGTTTGCTTATGAAGGCTCCTGAATGCAACTTTCTTCCATATAACTAGCTACTGTAGCTATGTAGGTAGAGGGGAAATATTTTGATTGTGTGCTGCCATCTACTATACAAAAAGGTATTGCTGTATGAGTTAATCAGCCTACAAAAAAAATGATATTGCTTAATGTAGGTCGCCCTAATCATTATCAAAAAAATTGTGTACTCTTTCTCTGCTGACATTTATTTCTAAAGGCTCTGTAGTTATACATATAGGCCTAACCATCTGATACTAGCCCAGAGTTAAGCATATTCATCTAGCAAACTATAGGCCCTACCTTCCTTGGAGTGTTACAATAGCCAGTATCATTTTATTCCATGTGTCCATCCAGGCAAATTTGTGGATCCAAATGTTATTAAAAAACATATATAATGTTATTTCTTTGTAATCATCCAAAATTATGTTAAGTGTATGGGTATTTTGCATACATTGAGCGGGCAACGCGCCGTATATTAAGTGGGCCGCTCTGACAGACAACTCCCGGGCCACTTTTCCCCCCCAGTCCGCCCCTGCTTTGAGGTGGCCCTTTTTTTTTTGCATTAAAAGGACGGATGAAGAGGGCCCCTGGCTATGTTTTCGCCTTAGGCCCCCAAATGACTAGGTCCGCCACTGCTCTCGATTTCGCGCCGTCACCCGGTGGCAAAACCTCTTTCTGTGATCCTCCAGGCCTTAGGGGGATTTTCAGAAGGTGTCCGAGAAAGGTGCATGGTCGTCGGAATGACCGTTTTCGGTCGGGAGGGTATTTTGTGGAGCCTCCGCCACCACCCCCAACTTTTTCGTACCCATGGTTAACCAAAACCCTACCCATGGTTAACCAAAATGGACTTAGAAAAAATCCACAGTTTTCAGACCTCCAGAGGGGTAGGACCCTGCTCAAAGGTGTCCGAGAATACTGCACCTTCAGCGGACATGCCATGAGCCTCTAGACCCCTCTATATCCTCCAGGAGGACCAGGATTTGAGGAACATGTGTCCGAGAACAGTGCACCTTCAGCGGACTGGCCCTGAGCAGCTACACCCCTGGTTACATCCTCCACAGGCACCAGGATGTGACAGAATGTGTCCGAGAATAGGTCACCTTCAGCGGACATGCCTTGAGCCTCTAGACCCCTATATATCCTCCGGGAGAGGGAGGAGAGTGTGGTCAACAGTCCGCTTCAAAATCGGACACTCAGAGGCTGAGTTACCTCTTTGTGGAACTTTTTTTATTTTTCGTTCTGAGCCTAAGTCCACTTTTTTAGGGTGCTCTCGATTTCGCGCCGTCACCCGGTGGCAAAACCTCTTTCTGTGATCCTCCAGGCCTTAGGGGGATTTTCAGAAGGTGTCCGAGAAAGGTGCATGGTCGTCGGACTGACCGTTTTCGGTCGGGAGGGTATTTTGTGAGCCTCCGCCACCACCCCCAACTTTTTCGTACCCATGGATAACCAAAACCCTACCCAGGGTTGACCAAAATGGACTTAGAAAAAATCCACAGTTTTCAGACCTCCAGAGGGGTAGGACCCTGCTCAAAGGTGTCCGAGAATACTGCACCTTCAGCGGACATGCCATGAGCCTCTAGACCCCTCTATATCCTCCAGGAGGACCAGGATTTGAGGAACATGTGTACGAGAACAGTGCACCTTCAGCGGACTGGCCCTGAGCAGCTACACCCCTGGTTAACCAAAACCCTACCCATGGTTAACCAAAATGGACTTAGAAAACACTGGAGGCCTACAGACACACACACCTCCCCAGACAGGCCTAAGAAGCCTCCTGTCTATTAAAGGTCCCCAAAGGTCAGAGAGACACACAGAGAGCTCCAAACACTGCCCAGTGTGTTGGGTTCACTTACTGGGAGGCCTACAGACACACACACCTCCCCAGACAGGCCTAAGAAGCCTGCTGTCTATTAAAGGTCCCCAAAGGTCAGAGAGACACACAGAGAGCTCCCAGCACTGCCCAGTGTGTTGTGTTCACTTACTGGGAGGCCTACAGACACACACACCTCCCCAGACAGGTCTAAGAAGCCTGCTGTCTATTAAAGGTCCCCAAAGGTCAGAGAGACACACAGAGAGCTCCCAGCACTGCCCAGTGTGTTGTGTTCACTTACTGGGAGGCCTACAGACACACACACCTCCCCAGACAGGCCTAAGAAGCCTGCTGTCTATTAAAGGTCCCCAAAGGTCAGAGAGACACCCAGAGAGCTCCAAACACTGCCCAGTGTGTTGGGTTCACTTACTGGGAGGCCTACAGACACACAAACCTCCCCAGACAGGCCTAAGAAGCCTGCTGTCTATTAAAGGTCCCCAAAGGTCAGAGAGACACACAGAGAGCTCCAAACACTGCCCAGTGTGTTGGGTTCACTTACTGGGAGGCCTAGAGACACACACACCTCCCCAGACAGGCCTAATTAGCCTGCTGTCTATTAAAGGTCCCCAGAGGTCAGAGAGACACACAGAGAGCTCCAAACACTGCCCTGTGTACTGTGTTAAGTCACAGCAACCCCAATGGCTCACACTTGTCTCCCTTTAGGCCCAAAAATTCTGCCTGCTATTAAAGCTCTCTGAGGGTCCCACAGACACACACAGAGCTCCCAGCACTGCCCAGCACTAACCCTAACCCCCAGTACTGCCCTTAGCCCCAGCCCACTGCCCCCAAACACAGTGAGCTTCACGAGGCTCCCACAGACACACACAGAGCTCCCAGCACTGCTGGACGTCTAACTGAGGTCGCCATTGAATTCTAGATAGCTCGCTCCGTTTCTCACTTGCCGCCACAGCCTTCAGACGATCAGTCATCAGCACAAGTTCGCCTCATGAAAACCGGAGATTCATACCGATCTGCCACGCCCCACTGTGTGGTGTGTTTGTTTAGTGTGTAGCGCAGTTGACTGTGTGGTGTGTTTGTTAAGTGTGTAGCGCAGTTGCACTACGGGGTGTTGAGCTGCTTATTATGTGTAGGTTTTTAAGGATATAATGTGCATCGTGGTCCGGTGCTTCTGCCCTGTATAGCTTTTCCTTTATAGAGTCGAGCCTTTCTTTCATACCGGGGAGTCATTCACAACTTAGGACAGAGTTGCTTCAGGTGGGATTTGAGCCTGCAATTCTCAGATGGTTTTCTGGAATCTTACCCTTTGCGGGTTTCGAACCTGTGCTCATCAGGTCTGTGGTGCCGCGCCCTACCCACTAAGCCACCGTGCTGGTACAGAATTCCGCCTGTCAGTGCGCCCAAATCACCGATTCCTCACCCCATATTTTCCCAGGCTCTTTCTCTTTCAATCTTTCTCTCTCTCAGAGTTGCTTCATGTGGGGTTCGATCCTACGATTTTCAGGTGGTTTCGTCGAAACTAACACCTTTAATGGGTGGTTTCACCGAGACTTGCCCTTCGCAGGGTTCGAACCTGTGCTTCTCAGGTACCTCAGCCACTAATATGCCTCTCCCCACTCATCCGGGGCAAATTCTCGCTAGAGAAGGGTTCGGCGCGGTGACAGAGAGCTCCGTAGAGCCCTCGGCGTCCCCGGCCTGGAGGCTGACCGCGGTTGCGGGGAGGTGGGACCTGTGAGACAGGGTGCCTCCCCTGGCGGGTCACGGTTTCCAATCGGTCAGAAGGTTTAGGAGAGGAGAGGGAGGAGAGTGTGGTCAACAGTCCGCTTCAAACCGCTTGAAAATCGGACACTCAGAGGCTGAGTTACCTCTCGTGGAACTTTTTTTATTTTTCGTTCTGAGCCTAAGTCCACTTTTTTAGGGTGCTCTCGATTTCGCGCCGTCACCCGGTGGCAAAACCTCTTTCTGTGATCCTCCAGGCCTTAGGGGGATTTTCAGAAGGTGTCCGAGAAAGGTGCATGGTCGTCGGACTGACCGTTTTCGGTCGGGAGGGTATTTTGTGGAGCCTCCGCCACCACCCCCAACTTTTTCGTACCCATGGTTAACCAAAACCCTACCCATGGTTAACCAAAATGGACTTAGAAAAAATCCACAGTTTTCAGACCTCCAGAGGGGTAGGACCCTGCTCAAAGGTGTCCGAGAATACTGCACCTTCAGCGGACATGCCATGAGCCTCTAGACCCCTCTTTATCCTCCAGGAGAACCAGGATTTGAGGAACATGTGTCCGAGAACAGTGCACCCTCAGCGGACTGGCCCTGAGCAGCTACACCCCTGGTTACATCCTCCACAGGCACCAGGATGTGACAGAATGTGTCCGAGAATAGGTCACCTTCAGCGGGCATGCCTTGAGCCTCTAGACCCCTATATATCCGCCGGGAGAGGGAGGAGAGTGTGGTCAACAGTCCGCTTCAAACCGCTTGAAAATCGGACACTCAGAGGCTGAGTTACCTCTTTGTGGAACTTTTTTTATTTTTCGTTCTGAGCC
>NW_027666864.1:0-1000 GCF_963457725.1 Sprattus sprattus | reverse complement strand
AGTACTGGACCATTGGGAGTGTGTGTAGTGACTTCACACGGACCTCTTTTATTTGCCTACACCATGTGTGTGTGGACGAATCAATAACGTCATAACTAAACCAATGTGTTTCCTGGGAAATCAATGTTTATGGTATCAAAACAGTAACCAGGGAAACAAAGCAATATATGTGAGGCATAATAAATAGTTTAATTTATAAAACAGTAAAATAACCTGTCTTGGTTTAATACCGATAAACACACACACACACACACACACACACACACACACACACACACACACACACACATACACATACACATACACACACACACACACACACACACACACACACACACACACACACACACACACACACACACACACAGCACAACCAATGGAAGGAAACCAACATATAGTGAATAAACAACCGATGCATTTGAACAAAACCAGCAGAACAAAACCAGCAGGCCTATTTCCTGAACGGCACCCAATAAACACTCTCTCTCTCACACACACACACACACTCACACACACACAGTCTACAGTGTGCATTAAGGGGCTTGTCTTTAGGACAGTAGAGAAGGGAAGCAAGTGTGTATTAAGGGGCACGTCTCCTAAAAGCAAGTGTGTATTAAGGGGCGTGTCTCCTAAAAGCAAGTGTGTATTAAGGGGCGTGTCTCCTAAAAGCAAGTGTGTATTAATGGGCGTGTCTCCTAAAAGAAAGTGTGTTTTTAGGGGCGTGTCTCCTAAGATGAACCTGGAGACAAAGAACACTTCCAACAGCAGCCAGAGGAAAAACATACACACACACACACACACAGACACAGACACAGACACAGACTCACACACACACACAGACTCTCTTTCCCCCACACAAGCACACACACTCACACACACACTGACTCATACACACACACAAACAGAGGATGATGTTGTCCAGAGAGCCTGGTCTGTCAGCTCTAATGCTGAACAGGTCAGATCTGCCAATCCTCCCTCTCTATTTTACTGCTCTCACACA
>NW_027666865.1:71465-78965 GCF_963457725.1 Sprattus sprattus | reverse complement strand
TGGACTAAAACAGCCACCAAAACAATTCCACATAGCTGGAAAAATACATCAATACATATATGAAAGATCCCCTGCTGGAAGGCATAGCCAACATATTAATTATTCAGCATAAAAATACATTATACAAAAACTGGTTCCCTTCCGGTTATCCAGGAAGTCATTGACCTTTTAAAAATACCCGGTACGAGGGCGGCCATTCATTTATGCACAAACAAACACAAGACGCGACAACGACGGTAAGACAAATACAAATGCCATATGAAATTGATGTATGGTTTTAAACTAAATAAACAGAACATTAACGAGACAAGACCTTGTATGTGTGATTATTGTAACGTAAGAGAGTATGGATAAGTATGTATTTAGACTGTAGACGTGTAATGGTGGCTGGATACGATCGTTAAAGACCTGGTTGTGTATGATGTTAAAACGCGTGAATACAGCAACGGGACTAACAGAAATTGGAGGGTGAATGGCTGGGTTAACAAACATTTAGAAACTGTAAGTGTATAATGACATGGACAACGGACATGAAACACACATAGCAAACACATGCACATGGTGAATGTTCATTGAGGCAGAGTATCGCTGCCGTGACGGTAGCGCAGCGCTCCGTCACACACCCCCCCCCTTAAGAGAGAGCGTCCATCTCATGACGCGAAAGAAAGTCTGCAATGACATTGTCCTTTCCCGCCTTGTACCTCACCGTAAACTTGTAAGGCTGCAAAGAGAGGTGCCACCTGGAAATCCGAGAGTTAGAATCTCTCATGCGGTTTATCCACTGCAGGGCCCTGTGGTCAGTCTCAAGGACGAAGTCTTTGCCCATAAGATAATATTTAAGAGTGCCTATGGCCCACTTTATAGCCAGACCTTCTTTTTCAATTGTAGAGTAGCGAGTCTCCCGAGGGAACAGCTTCCTACTCACGTACTGTACTGGTCACTTGTCCTCCCCCTCACCCTGCAACAACACTGCCCCCAGGCCCAGGCCTGAGGCGTCGGTCTGCACAGTAAAGGGCAGGGAGAAGTCGGGGCTCTGGAGAACCGGCTCGAGGCACATACTCTCCTTCAGGTCAAGGAAAGCAGCCTCACACTCCGCTGTCCAGACCACCTTGTTGGGGCTGGTCTTGCGAGTTAGGTCAGACAAGGGCGCCGCCCGTCTGGAGAAGTTGGCAATGAAACGCCGATACCAACCGACTAACCCCAGAAATGACCTCACCCCCTTTTTGGTAGTGGGAGGCTGAGCGTCGCGAATGGCATCCACCTTGCCAATCTGAGGGCGGATGGTGCCACCACCCAAGATGTAGCCCAGGTAGCACACCTCCGACCTGGCAAGCTGGCACTTGCTGGCGTTGACCACCAGCCCCGCTCGATGGATGCGCTGGAAGACTTCCTGAAGGTGTTGAAGATGTTCCTCCCAGGAGGAGCTATGTATGATGACATCGTCAATGTAAGCTGCAGCGTAATCCTCCGTGCCCCTCAGCACCTCGTCCATAAGGCGCTGAAAGCTGGCTGCGGCTCCGTGCAGACCAAAGGGCATGACCCGGAAATGGTATAGGCCTGACGGGGCCCGGAAAGCGGTCAGCTCCTGTGCTCGGGGTGAGAGTGGCACCTGCCAGTACCCCTTACACAGGTCAAGGGTGCTGAGGAATTTTGCCCTCCCCAGACGCTCTACCATCTCGTCCACACGGGGCATCGGATACGGGTCAAAAGTTGAGATGCTGTTCAGCTTGGAAAAGTCTATGCAGAAGCGGAGTCCACCATCCTTTTTCGGAACAAGGACGACAGGACTGCACCACTCACTATGAGAAGGCTCAATCACCCCCATTTCCAGCATGGCCTGTACCTCTTGCTTCAGCGCGGGGATCAATCGCGCTGGAACTCTGGTGGAGGTTTGCCGGATGGGGCCTGGAGAGGTGAGCTGGATGTCATGGGTAACGACATCAGTCCGCCCTGGTTGGTCTTGAAACAGGCCTCGAGGGATGATGTTCAGCAGGTCATCCCGCTGCTCAGGTGAGAGGTGGGTGATGGATGGGTAGGGAGCCTCACCGCCAGCGGTCGGAAAGTACAGCTCCGTCGGCTCTTCCTCCTGCTCCACCACTCGCGCCCACAGTTGATTCTGGATGGCTGGTGGACGGTCCGTCCATTGTTTCAAGAGGTTGACGTGGTAACGTTGCTTGGAGCGACGTCTGTCTGGCGTGGCGATCTCATAGGTCACTTCACCTACTTTGCGAAGCACCTCAAATGGCCCTTGCCACTTGGCCAACAGGCTGCTCTCGGATGACGGCAACAGCAACAGCACCTTCTGTCCTGGACTAAAGGAGCGGCTGCGCGCATTCTGGTCGTACCACGTCTTCTGTCGTGTCTGCGCTTTGGCCAGGTGGTCATGGGCCATGGAGCTCAGTTGGTCCAGCTTCTCCCGCATCCTGATGACATAGCTCGCGATGTTCTTTGGCTGATGAGGAGCGTCCCCCTCCCAGCTCTCCCGGAGAATGTCAAGTGGGCCTCTCACCTCCCGTCCGTAGAGGAGCTCGAAGGGGGAGAACCCGGTGGATGCCTGCGGAACTTCCCTGTAGGAGAAGAGCAGATAGGGGAGCCACTGATCCCAGTCGGCCCCCGAGTCAGACACGAATTTTCTCAACATAGACTTGAGGGTTTGGTTGAATCTTTCAACTAAGCCGTCAGTCTGCGGATGGTAGGGTGTGGTCTTAATGCCCCTGATCCCTAACAGCGAGTACACCTGTCTTAACGACTTGCTGGTAAAGTTGGTGCCCTGATCTGTCAAGACCTCCTTAGGGATCCCCACCCGTGAAAAGAGTTGAAGTAGACAATTGGCTACCTGTCTAGCCTTCACATTTCTAAGGGGAAATGCCTCGGGGTAGCGGGTTGCATAGTCGCATATCACCAAGATATACCTGTGGCCAGCCCTACTCCTTTCCAGAGGACCTACCACATCCATGGCAATGCGACTAAAGGGCACATCAATAATGGGGAGACTGATAAGGGGAGCCTTCAAGCCTCTATGCGATCGAGCTGCAAGCTGGCACTCTGGACATGACCTGCAGTACTCTGCTATGTCATTATTGAAGCCTGGCCAATAAAACCTACTCACAATTCTCTTTTCGGTCTTTTCCTTACCCAGGTGTCCGGACCAAGGAATGCTATGCCCAAGTTGTAATACCTCCGCTCTAAGAGCCTTTGGCACAACCAGCTGTTCCTTGTCTGGACTCACCCTGTACAGCTTCCCATTCTGAGTGACAAAACAAACACTTCCCTCACTAATGGCTTCCCTAGCCTCATCCGGGGTTTTAACTGAAGCAAAGCTAGAGTTTAGGGTAGGGTCTTCCTGCTGTAATTTGCCAAACTCTGGCATAAGAATTTCACTGCCCTCTAGTGGTGGAAAGGAAAGACTCTCCGGCACAGCCGTGCCCCCAACTTTAGCTCTGCGCTTCTCTGATTTGGATTTCTTTGGTTTTACACCTTGAGAACCATAAGCTAACTCTGACCAACAATCAGTGTCTGCCTTCTCTTTTGCCTGCGCCCTTGTTACAACATAGCCTGTAGCTACCTTAGCACTCTGTAACAAGTCTCTAAGAACTGGCACATCCTGGCCTAAAATGACTGGGTACGGACATTTATCTAAAAGTCCTACGGTTAGCAGGTATTTTTGTCCATTAATAGTAACAGGGACCTCACTAGTATCGTGCAAAGACTCATCGCCATGGATGCAGCGGACCCTCACTTTACCCACAGGCTGGAAATCTGATTTCAAACAGGACTTCAAGACAAACGACTGACTACTACCAGTGTCTACTAAAGCCTGCAGTGTCCTGCCTCCTATCTTTACCGGGACAGTTACATCAGCTGGGGTGCATGCAAGGTTACTACCAGGTCCAGGGAGATAGCACAATCTAGCATCAGAAGCTTTCAAAACAGGGCACCTAGGCCTAGTGTGGCCTTGCTGACCACAATGGTGACAGGTCACAACCTGAGGTGTACTATTAGGAGTGGTACTGACTGAAGAGGAATTTACACTGGGATTGGGCCTATAGTGATTATTGGAGGGCCTAAACACACGACCACCACCACCACCCACAGACTTACCGACCGGCGTCTTCACTGGCTCATGCTGGGCTGCATAATGAGGTCTTCTCCAAGAGTCCTGTGGGCCCAACTGGTAGCCTCGTCTGGATTGCCTGGCGGACATAAAGGTCTCCACCAGGTCTGCTGCTTCAGCCGCGGACTTTGGGGTGCGCTCCTTCACCCACACCTGTAGGTCTTGATTCAACATACCCACGAACTGCTCCAGTACTATCAGATCACAGATCTGGTCTTTCGACTTCCTCTCTGGCTCCAGCCACTTCTCCTGGAGGTCTTTGAGCCTGTCGTGGAGTTCCCTCGCCGTCTCTCCCTCCAGGATTGTCTTCGCGCGGAAACGCTGTCGGTAGGTCTCTGCGTTGATCTCATACTTCCGGAGAATGGCTTGTTTCACTCTGAGGTAGTCCTGACTGTCCTCACTGTTCATCGCAACGAAAGCCGCTCTGGCCTTTCCTTTTAACAAAGGTACCAGGCACACTGCCCATGTTTCAAACGGCCACTGACTGGCTGTTGCAAGTCTTTCGAAAGTAGTTAAATAATGTTCAATGTCCTCATCTTCTTCGTAAGGGGACATTCTTGGGGGTATCCATCCCCGGTGGAGATTGAGCGGTGTGGCTAGGCCATAGTCTGTAGAGTTCATGGAGCTCTGCAATCTGGGTACTGGACCCAGATCTGGACGTGACTGTGGCGCTGATACATCCAGGGGTGGACCTTGGAGGGGTAGCTCTTGATCAGAAGAGGGGCGGGAGTTGGGTGGGTTGTCCTGCTGCAGCTCGACGAGTGATTGTCCCGCCGTCTGCAGTGGCGCCGGCTCACCTCTCACTAGCCTCTGTAGCTGTTGGAACTGATGCTCCATCGCTTTCCATCTCCTGTCTTGTCTCTGTGTGTCTGCAACCTTCTCGTCCTGCTGTCTCTGCTGCATTTCCACCACCGACCTCATAATCTGCTCCAGGCGATCCGTCCGCTCTTCAACCTCTGGAGTGGGCGTCCTGGCCGGTGCAGATTTTGATCTTGTACCCGGGTCTATTGCAGAACCCTGTCTAGGGGGTGCCGTACCTCCACTTCTTGTCTCCATACTCCTCACTGAGAGCTGCTCTTTGCCACTGGTTTCCCTTTTAAGCTGCCACCAAATGTTAAGGGTAGACGTGGTTGAGTGGTCGAGCAAGGTGGAAAAGACTCTCAGGAGGCGTTGCGGTGGAAGTTGGGAGTTTTTATTTTGTCCCAAAATAAGGCCGTGAAGGCAAAAATATGATTCAGAATAATAATAAACAAACAAACAAACAAAATAAGAATAAAGAAAAAACTTTGCAAAATAGAAAATAAACTGGACTTAATAGTCACAAAACAAATAAGCAAATATGCTAGCAACTTACTTCGAAATTTGGAACAAGGTAGCTGTTCACCAATAGAGCAATCTTGGACGCATGTCCGTTTATCCTCAGCTCTCCCGATAGACTGAAGAATCTTGTTTAAGTAAGGCCTACCCGTGCCCTCAATTGGTTCATACCATTTACTTTACACAATACAGGGGTATCACGACAGACCAAACACCTTGGACTAAAACAGCCACCAAAACAATTCCACATAGCTGGAAAAATACATCAATACATATATGAAAGATCCCCTGCTGGAAGGCATAGCCAACATATTAATTATTCAGCATAAAAATACATTATACAAAAACTGGTTCCCTTCCGGTTATCCAGGAAGTCATTGACCTTTTAAAAATACCCGGTACGAGGGCGGCCATTCATTTATGCACAAACAAACACAAGACGCGACAACGACGGTAAGACAAATACAAATGCCATATGAAATTGATGTATGGTTTTAAACTAAATAAACAGAACATTAACGAGACAAGACCTTGTATGTGTGATTATTGTAACGTAAGAGAGTATGGATAAGTATGTATTTAGACTGTAGACGTGTAATGGTGGCTGGATACGGTCGTTAAAGACCTGGTTGTGTATGATGTTAAAACGCGTGAATACAGCAACGGGACTAACAGAAATTGGAGGGTGAATGGCTGGGTTAACAAACATTTAGAAACTGTAAGTGTATAATGACATGGACAACGGACATGAAACACACATAGCAAACACATGCACATGGTGAATGTTCATTGAGGCAGAGTATCGCTGCCGTGACGGTAGCGCAGCGCTCCGTCACAGTGTCACAGACGTCAGTTTATTGAAGTCTGCCAGTACAGGGCTTAAAAATTGAAAATTCAAAAGCTACACAGGGGATAAAGCTTAGAACTATAATGTCAAAAAAACACAACACTCAGAAGTGACAAGTGGGAAAACAGAGGAATCTCGCAAAGGGGGAAAACAAGGCACTAGAATGCGGCGTCAAGGAAATACCGCAGAGATTTCCAAAGACCTGGAAGTCGGAGAGTAGGGCAGGAAAGATCGCAGGAGATGTAGAAGATCATGGAGTTATAGATCTCAGGAGATGTAGAAGATCATGGAGTTATAGATCGCAGGAGAAATAGAAGATCATGGAGTTATAGATCGCAGGAGAAATAGAAGATCATGGAGTTATAGATCACAGGAGATGTTGAAGATCATGAAGTTATAGATCACAGGAGACATTGAAGATCATGGAGTTTTAGTCCTTTCACAATGAGGCCATCTCTCTGTGCTTCTCTCTTTCTCAATCTCTCTCTTCCTCTCTCTCTGGGTATACGTATATAACACCAGAAGTCCCTGTACCTGACTCCTCCTACCCAGGTGTGCCCAGGTGTGTGTGTGTGTGTGTGTGTGTGTGTGTGTATGAATGTGTGTGTGTGTGTGTGTGTGTGTGATTGGCAGTCAGCTGGTGTCAGCACTGAAGGGTTTTTAGAGGTGCCCATCTAAGCGGGCATTTTGGTGTCAGACCTGGCAGGTTTTTAGAGGTGCCCATCTGAGCGGGCATGTTGGTGTGAGACCTGACTCCTCCTACCCAGGTGTGCCCGGGGGTGTGTGTGTGTGTGTGTGTGTGTGTGTGTTCGTGTGTGTGTGTTCGTGTGTGTGTGTGTGTGTGTGTGTGTGTGAGAGTGAGGTTTTTAGAGGTGCCCATCTGAGCGGGCATGTTGGTGTGAGACCTGACTCCTCCTACCCAGGTGTGCCCGGGTGTGTGTGTGTGTGTGTGTGTGTGTGTGTTTGTGTGTGTGTGTGTGTTCGTGTGTGTGTGTGTGTGTGTGTGTGTGAGAGAGTGAGGTTTTTAGAGGTGCCCATCTGAGCGGGCATGTTGGTGTCAAACCTGGCAGCTGGCAGCTCCATTAGCCAAGCCAGTGGAGCATTGGGGCAATTAGGGCAATTAGCACCAGCCCTGTCAGCCTAATTACAGGGGAAGAGGGGTGTGGGGGTGATTAGCATGTATAGCGGCCAACACTATGTGTGTATGTGTGTGTGCGTGTTT
>NW_027666865.1:56465-66465 GCF_963457725.1 Sprattus sprattus | reverse complement strand
AGGCCAAAGTTGGCACAGCCAGGAGACGAAGCTGCTCCAAACAGGTGAACTTTCATCCTGTAGGTTGAGGGTGTGGTTTCCAGATTGCCACACTCCCACCATAGGAATCGTAAGTAATCCTGGTCTTCCCTTTTCACATGAAACTGATGAAACATCCTTTCAACGTCACACATTACTGCAATGGAGCCTTTTCGGAATCTACACAGGACACCCACTAACATGTTTGTCAGGTGAGGTCCGGTGATTAGATGATCATTAAGAGATGTTTCCTGAAATTTGGCAGAACAGTCAAATACAACACGAATTTTCCCTGGTTTTTGTGGATGATAAACTCCATGGTGTGGAATATACCAAGCTGGGCTGTTGTCAATTTCCTCCTCAGGGACTTTCTCTGCATCGCCACGTGAAATGATGTCGTTCATGAAGTTCATATAATCCTTGTAGTATGCTTCATTCTTCTTTAGTCTCCTTTGAAGATAATTAAGACGATGTGTTGCACATATCTTGTTGTTTGGTAATTTTGGTCTTTCCTGTTTGAACGGTAATGGCATTTCGTAGTGCCCATCATCCTTTTGTGTGATGTTTTCTTTTATCGTTGACAGGAACTTGAGATCATCTTGAGACACAGGATCCTCTTCTCCAGCTCTTTCTGAGAAGTCTGACTCCAGGACCTTTAGGATGTCTGAGGGGGTGATTTCTTTGACTTTGGTTCTATTCACATAGTGAACTTCAGTTTTCAGATTGACAGAAGGGTTAACTCCTGGTGTCACTTGCCTCACTACTATGCGATGGCTGATTCCGATGGCATCTTCATAATCTACACGGGCATTCCCATGGCCGACAATGCTCCACCCAAGGTCTGTGCGCTGTGCATAGGGCTCATTTTCTTTGCCAGACACAACTTCTCGTGGGAGTAAGGCTTGAGAGCAGTTGTACCCAATGAGCAGACCTACTTCACAGTCTTGTAAAGGTGCCACATCATCTTGGAGGTGTTCTAGATGGGACCAAGCTTTGGCAGTTTTAGCTGTTGGAATGTGAGTTCTGTTGGCGGGAATAAAGTCACGTGTGTAGGTTGGTGGTAAATAGATCTTCTTGTTAGAGTAAAAACCACGGACTTGAAGGTTGTTTACTCTCTGAGAGCTTACCAGTGTTGTTCTTGAAGTCATAGTAGAGAGTTTTAACTTGACTTGCTCCTTGTCTGCCTCCAAAGCATTAGCTACGTCACTAAGAACAAAGGTTGTGTCACTTTGTGAGTCCAAAAGAGCATATGTAAGTACTTCTTGTGATGGTTGAGCGGCAGATGACAGCCAGACGGGAATTATTGCAGACGTTTGTTTATTAGTTTCCTTAAGGATTACTCTATGTGAAGTAGCTACTGCAATTGTTTCACGTTGTGTTGCTTGGGGCATTTCCCTACTCCATTCCTGCCTTGTAGTAGACCTGTCTTGACTTGGACTTGGTTGGCCTTTGTCTCTCTCTTCGTGCAGACAAGTAGGATGGTGCCTGTTGCATGTGTCGCAAACGCTCCTTTTGTTGCAACTCTTTGAGAGGTGACCGGGCTTGAGGCACCAAAGCACAGCCTTTCAGCTAGGACAAACTTGACTCTGTCTGAGACTGTTTCTTCCACAAACTTCCAGCATTTGAGCAAAGTGTGCCCAGTCTTCTTACAGAAAGTGCAGGTTTTCACAGTCTCTTCATCGGAGCTTGTAGTTAGTGTCTTTGCAGTAAAACTTTGATATCTTTGCTGTTTTGGCTTTTCAAATTCAACTTGTTTCAGTGACTGCAATGATGTAACTGGGTTACAAGCAATTTTCGCTTCTCTTATCAGAAATTTGACAAACTGACTAAAGGAGGGGAACTCACTGCTTTTTTCTTCAACTTCTATGACCTTCCGATTCCATCTTGCAGTAAGCCAGTCGGGTAACTTTGACAGAATTTTTCTGTTTTCATTGCAGTCGTTCAGAATCTCAAGGGCTTTGATGTGGACCATTGCGGCCTCGCAACTTCTGAGAAAATCAACAAACTCTCTGAGCTCAAAGCTCTCCTTAGTGCCGATCCTGGGCCACGCTTGGAGTTTTTCTCTGTATGCCATTGCAACTGTAAATGGGTTTCCATATCTTTCCTCCAAAATCTCCCAAGCAGACACATAGGCAGATTTAGTCCGAAGTAAGAAATAGCCATCCAGTGCACTCTTGGCTTGTCCACTTATATATCTACGGAGGTAGTATATCTTCTCCTTCTCTTGAATATTCTTCTGGCCTATCAAAGTTTGAAAGGACAGCTTCCAGTCACTGTATTTTAATGGATCACCACTGAATACTGATGGTTCAGGAGCTGGGATTCTGTTGGCACTTAACGCATCTGCCAGGACCTTGACAAGCTCTGTTGTGCTTTCACTCGTGGAGGTAGTGATGGCTTGAGGGGAAGGAAACACAGGCAGGGGCAGGTGTCTTGTGGTGCTCCGCAGCTGGTCATCTGCAACCCATCCATGGCCTAGGATGTCTTTAGGCTCTTGACTGTACACCTGCATTCTTGCTTGCGCTGCACTGAGCTCCTTCATGGCCTCCAAATGCTGTATTCTTCTCCGTCTTTCCTCAAGAGTTCTCTGTATAGCTGTGTGCTCTTCTTCCAGTTGAGCCTTCATTTCAGCATCCTCCTCTTCTCTCTTTATTCTTCTATTCACCTCTTCTGCGTCTTGTTCTAAGCTGCGCTTTAAAGAGGCGGCCACTTGAGCAGCGATCTTCTTTTTAGCCTCTGCTTCCAGGCACTGTAATTCCAATTGTTCTCTTTCTTGTTCTTGTAACACTTTCAGAACAGCTTGGCTTGCAGCAGCGTCTGCGGCAGCTTCTTGATGTTTCACAGAAGACCTGTTTGAATACTCTGAGGCGCCCTTTGAGATAGAGGAGACAGTTCCGAATTCACTCACACTTGAGTTCCAAAGAGAGCTTGCATCTGGCCAATCTTGTTCTTCTCCCTCTGGCGTCTTCCCACTCAGACGACTCGAGGCTTTGGATACGATGAAGCTGGAAATCTCTACACACCGATCCACTCTTCGACGCATGTCATGGTCTGGTGTTGTGACTTCGCGCAGCTCTTCATAAACACGCTGGACATCTGCACAAAGGCCTCTAGTGTTGTCAATGATATCATTAAGCAGACTGTCAGCTAATGGCTCTGCTGATTGTGATAACGGCTGCTTAGCGAATTTAGCTTGTGTTCTCCATTTTTGGTAAAAGTAGTGAAATCTTTGTTGCAGTGGTTTCATTTTCTGTTCTTGCATTTCTTTGCCTTTTTCTGTTACATTACGGATTCGTTCACTGCGTCTTGGCTGAGGCACTTCCTCTAGTTGGGCTTCAGTGTGACTGACTTGATCTTCAGCCGGCTCATTTTCACTATCCCTAACTGTATCCCTTACCTTGGTTGGAGACTGACTAGGCTCTGCCATTATCAAAGGGTCTTGGATATGAATGTAAATTGTTAATACAACTAGAACTCTGAAGTATAATAAATGTGTGGAAGAATTGCTAAAACTTACTAAAATGTGTATTAAATGTATCTGCAGTGTCTTAATATTTAAACTGAAAATATTATCATTGGCTATGATTACCAATAGCAGTAATGAAAATCAAAATGCACTTAGTACTTAGTACTCAATAACACTTATTGAGAACTTCAACATCAAATGACAAATAACCTTCAATTACAATTACCACAAAACACACTTTGAATTGGTATATTAAAAAATTCAAAACTAAAAAGTATGTACACTACCACTTTAAGCCTCTAGCTTCGTAAAACTGGCTATACAGTAAATGGCAAGATTCAGTTAAACGTACTGAGCAAATAAGTTGCATTTACCACTCACACAACAGTCCTTCAATTTAAGCACATAAACCTTTAAGCAAACTTTAGCAAATCCCTCTTCTTAGCCCACTCTTATTAGTGTCCAAGTTCTTATGTCTTTGCTTTCAAACAATTGCTCAATCAGTGTATGTGTGTGCGTCTTCAACTGTGTGAAAGTGCGTGATTTCGACTCATCTGCCTGTCATTTGACGAACGTTCCAAGCACCGTAACCACCGTAGAGATTAGTTCGCTAGTCTTGGGACTTCTTGCTGCTTCGCCCACTTGCGTCGACGAACAGTTCGAGTTTTCACTGTGACTCCCTCCCAAGCACAGTCAGACATCAAATGGTTTTCTTTACGGGTTTTAATGAATCCTTTTTGTCCACATCAAACCGTGAAAACTGTAATACACGGTATCAAACATATACATTCACAACGTTAGCTGGTTAGCAAACACAGCATCCAATATAACACAAAGTTAAAATAAATAACAAACAAACAAAAATACCTCGTTGGCTGCATGCCATGAGAGAAAGTCTTTGATCTTCTTTTATGGTCACTGTCTTTTCATTCTCTTATTTCTTCTTCAATGGTCTTAATATTTCACTTTACAAACAAACTCTTTAGCATGTATATAACGACATCTTCTTCTCTGTATGAGTCGCGCTCTAACATAACAGCCCATCTGTTACTATGGTAATGATACAAATACAAAAACAGTCCAATCATAACCTATACAAAATATTAAAACCAATGCAGTGGCAACAGTTACAAGAGAGAGAGAGAAATAGAGAGAGAGAGTCAGAGAGAGAGAGAAAGAAATATATATGTATAGAGGGCTATTGGACTAGGACAGCAGTGAATTAGCTCCTGAGGGGTTTATGCTGGTATTAGCTTCCTTGTTAGCATGATGGATGCTACAGGTGGCTGGTTTAGCACGCTAACACCCAGAGACACTGGCAGAGGTTGGTATTAGTGTGCTTGTTAGCATGATGGATACTGCTGGGGGCTGGTTTAGCACGCTAACACCCAGAGACACTGGCAGAGGTTGGTATTAGTGTGCTTGTTAGCATGATGGATACTGCTGGGAGCTGGTTTAGCACGCTAACACCCAGAGACACTGGCTGAGGCTGGTAATAGTGTGCTTGTTAGCATGATGGATACTGCTGGCGGCTGGTTTAGCACGCTAACACCCAGAGACACTGGCTGAGGTTGGTTTGACAGATCTGAAATATAATATGATGCCTTTATCGATCGCAGAGTAACTGCTTAGACCATGTTCCTTATTAGCAGGGTGCATGGGAGTGTGTGTGTAATGTGTGTGTGTGTGTGTGTGTGTGTGTTTACATCCATAAATGGATCACACCTAAATTAAAACAGACCTTTAACCATCTCTCTATAAAAAGCACTCACACACTCCCAGACACAGTCAATTTACCTATTTAACAACGACAGTCATAACTTTAAAGCTGCAACATACACACACACACACAAACAAACACACAAACACTATACATACACCCTCACACACACTGTTTAAGGATGTGTTCACAGACACACACAAACACAGTCACTGTTTAAGGATGTGTTCACACACACACACACACACACACAGAGTCACTGTTTAAGGATGTGTTCACACACACACACACACACACACACACACACACACACACACACACACACACACACACACACTCACAAACACACTCTCACATACACACACAAACACACACACACACACTCTCACACACACACACACACACACACACACACACAGACACACACACACATACACACACACACACACACTCTCACACACACACACACACACACACACACACACACACACACACACACACACACACACACAGACACACACACACACACATACACACTCACACACACACTCTCAAATACACACACACTCTCACACACACACACACACACACACACACTCACCACACACACACACACACACACACACACACACACACATACACACTCACACACACACTCTCAAATACACACACACTCTCACACACACACACACACACACACACACACACACACACTCACCACACACACACCAAAGCTTATGTGTGCCGTTCCCTCGGCCTTCCTCGAGTGTAACGTTTGTCCTCGCTTGAAACAGAGCCACGATGACTCACTCTCAGCCCCAGCTGAAGAGACTGTGGGGGCAGACACACACATCTACACACACACTTCAGAGGCATAGAGAGAGAGAGAGAGAGAACGAAGCATAGAGAGAGAGAGAGAACGGTGAGAGTGAGAGAGACGGAAAAGCGGAGGCAACACAAAAGAGAAGTGGATGCTTGAGGAGAGAGGGAGAAGAGAGAGAGGAATAGATAATAGCAAAATGGAGAGAGAGGTTTTTTTCTTCTGCTGGTATAAGTATTATTAAAAACAGATATTGCATTATTTTATTTCCTGCTTTGACAAAGTCAAGAGAGAGAGAGAGCGAGAGAGAGAAGTTTAAACCTATTTTACTATTTTATTAAACCAATAAAAAACCTTCACTGAGGAGATTCTGGCCGTAATCAACTCACCCACTCCTTCAAAAAGGACCTCAGTTCTTACTTCTCTATTGCTTCCTTAACTGACCCCAAATTATGTTGCCCCACCCCTTCACTGGTCTAGCCCCACCCCTTCACTGGTCTAGCCCCACCTCTTTACTGGTCTTTCCCCACCCCTTCACATATCTAACCACACCCCTTAACTGATCTTGCCCCACCCTTTCACTGATCTTGCCCCACCCCTTAACTGATCTTGCCCCACCCTTTCACTGATCTTGTCCATCGTTAGCCATGTTTACAGTACTGTTTTCATGAGTAAGTCCATGATTGTTAGCGATGTATACGTTCTCATTAGTAAGCCTGGGATCCTAAACGATGTATACGTTCTCAGGAGCAAGCCTACGATCCTAAACGATGTATACGTTCTCATGAGTAAGCCTGGTCGGTAGCGATGTATACGTTCTCATGAGCAAGCCTACGATCTTAAACGTTGTATACGTTCTCATTAGTAAGCCTACGATCTTAAACGTTGTATACGTTCTCATGAGTAAGCCTACGATCTTAAACGATGTATACGTTCTCATTAGTAAGCCTGGGATCCTAAACGATGTATACGTTCTCATGAGTAAGCCTGGTCGATAGCGATGTATACGGTCTCATGAGTAAGCCTGGTCGTTAGCGATGTATACGGTCTCATGAGCAAGCCTGGTCGGTAGCGATGTATACCGTCTCATGAGCAAGCCTGGTCGGTAGCGATGTATACCGTCTCATGAGCAAGCCTGGTCGTTAGCGATGTACATGTTCTCATGAGCAAGCCTGGTCGGTAGCGATGCATACCGTCTCATGAGCAAGCCTGGTCGTTAGCGATGTACATGTTCTCATGAGCAAGCCTGGTCGGTAGCGATGTATACGGTCTCATGAGCAAGCCTGGTCGGTAGCGATGTATACCGTCTCATGCGAAGGCTCCTGCCCCTTCACACACTGATCACGTCGAGCTCCTTTGTAATATTTTACAGCATCGTCCCTGACGACACAGGAGCCAACTCTCTATTCCTATCAAGAATGGAATTAGTCCCCCCAGTCATCACACACACACACACATCATGCAATCCCCCCACTCATCACACACACACACACACATCATGCAATCCCCCCACTCATCACACACACACACACACACATCATGCAATCCCCACACTTATCACACACACACACATCATCCTCTTTCTGCATCAGTGTGTGTCTCATCCTCCCAGGAGCTCAACATGATCAGCCCCATTATTATGTGCATATACATAAACAAAGAGAAAAGTGTGTGTGTGTGTGTGTGTGTGTGTGTGTGTGTGTGTGTGTGCCCATAACGTCTGCATTCATTATAATAACCCCCCCTTGGAAGTTTAAATCAGCAACATCTGCACTCATATTCGTCCCATGGCTAAGAATACCCCCCCACCCCAGCACAGACGCACACACACACACACACACACACACACACACACACACACACACACACACACACACACACACACACACACACACACACACACACACCCTCCCTTCCACCTTTCCCTCATTATCTCATTATACTTGCCAGCGTGTGTGTTTCCTGTTAGAAAGTAATATCAATGGACTTGAGATGAATAAACTCAGCAGCCAATGCTCTCTTGCCTCTGTCCACACACACACACACACACACACACACACACACACACACACACACACACACACACACACACACACACACACACACATGGGCTGTCCCTTCCTTCATTAGTGTTCAAAGAGCCCACCTTCAAGGGGTGGAGACACACACACACACACACACACACACAGGGGTTGAGAGAAAGAGGAAAAGACACAACACAGACACCCAGAGTTAAGAAAGCTACGCTTGAAAGTTTTAATTAACTTTACTCTTCCCGACAGTTTTTGCCTTTTGTTTTTTCGTCACAAACTTTTTGAAACGATATCTTTCCCTTTGACCCCGACTTTCCAGCCGCACTTTCCTCTTCCAATACAAAAAAATGTCATCCAGACCTGGAGAAGAAGTCCTCTATGCCATCTCCCCCTATATCCAATGTCATCCAGACCTGGAGAAGAAGTCCTCTATGCCCTCTCCCCTACATCCAATGTCATCCAGACCTGTGTATACAGTCTATACACCTGACCCAAATGGTTTGGCAATACTGTAGAACGACACGGTCGTGCCTAAAAGGACTCTTTTGAATGTAAATTTGAAGAGAGCAATGTGGAGAGAGAGAGATAGAGAGAGAGAGAGAGAGAGAGAGAGAGAGAGGGGACAGAGAGAGTGGGTGGAGAGAAGAGAAGAAGGATAGAAGAAAATATGATGTTGAGAGAAGAAGAAAGAGAAAAAGAAAGCTAAAAAGAAGAAGGAGAAGAAGGTAAGAGGGAGGGTGAAGGACGGAAATAATAATAATACGGCAAAGGAAGAAGATTCCTTCGTTGATTGAATGAGGAAGAGGAAGATGGGATGGAACAGTTACACATCATCAGGGTGAGGAAGGCTGGAGAGTTCAACAGAGATATGAGATGAGATGAGAGATGGACAGAGATGGACAGAGATATGAGGAGAGATGAGAGTTCAACAGAGATATGAGGAGAGATGAGAGATGGACAGAGATATGATATGATATGATATGATATGATATGATATGATATATTTACATCAATGAGTTAGCGGTACAGTTGGAACAGTCTACAGCTCCTGGCCTTACCCTAAAAGACAAAGAAATTAAATTCCTCCTCTATGCAGATGACCTGGTGCTGATGTCTCCCACTGCACAGGGACTACAACAGCACCTAGACCTGCTAGAGAAATACTGTCAGCAATGGGCCCTGACAGTAAACCTAAAAAAGACAAACATTATGGTATTCCAAAAGAAGCCCAGATGTCAGGAACACAGATACCATTTTAATCTAGGCAGCACCGCCCTAGATCACACGATGCAGTACACTTACCTTGGCTTGATTATAACTGCATCAGGGAGTTTCAGCATGGCAGTGAATGCACTAAAAGAAAAGGCTCGCAGAGCACTATATGCAATAAAAAGAAACTTCTGGAACATAAACATACCAATTCAAGTTTGGTGCAAAATCTTTGATTGTGTAATCCAGCCCATTGCGCTGTATGGAAGTGAGGTATGGGGTCCACTCAGTGAGCATAGCTACACTAGATGGGACAAACATCCTATAGAAAGCTTACATGCAGAGTTCTGCCGATTGATCTTAAAAATCCAAAAGAAAACACCAACAAATGCATGCAGAGCAGAACTAGGCAGATTCCCATTGGCCATCAACATGCAAAAAAGAGCCCTCAAATTCTGGATACATTTACAAACAAGTCCCACTGACACACTGCACTTTAATGCAGTAAAAACTCAAGATCTGAACCCTGAAAAGAGTCCTCTAAGTCAGCTTGTACTGAGACTAACTAATCTCCCCCTAACAGCCATTAATAACTTCTCTCAGACAAGCGCTGCTTTCAAACTAAACACCAATACGATCATTCAAGAATCTAAAGAAAAATATCTTGAACATTGGCAAAAGGAGACAAAAAAACAAAGCAAATTAGAATGTTACCGGTCCATAAAATCAGAATA
>NW_027666865.1:48965-51465 GCF_963457725.1 Sprattus sprattus | reverse complement strand
CACACACACACACACACACACACACACACACACACACACACACACACACACTCCTCACAGAGTCAGACGCCTGAACCAGAGCATGTGAGCACGCCGGTGCTATTCTCGTGCGGCTGAAAGGACCTTTCACTCAGAGCATTCTCTCAGCTCCAAGTGCTTAATTACAGCACTCCTCAGGGCCAACACACACACACACACACACACACACACACACACACACACACACACACACACACTCCTCAGAGCTAAACTCAGCGCTGACAGCCTTTTAGAGCAGGAACGAGAGGAGGAGAGAGAGAGAGAGAGGGGAGGAGGAACAACAGAGAGAGAGAGAGAGAGAGAGAGTGAGTGTACCAAGGAGAGGGAGTGAGGGGGTGGGAGGGAGAGAGAAAGTGAGGGGGGAGGGGGGAGTTAGATGACTGTCACTTGAAGAGAGCTGCCTCACCCTGCACTGCACACATAAATAATATCACTGTGACACCTTCACCTGAGCACCACACACACACACACACACACACACACACACACACACACACACACACACACACACACATACACACACACACCGGAGGAGCGTCTCTCTGTGAGCCGTGTGTTTGAGTGACATACAAAGGACTGTATGTGTCAATCAGACGCCACTCCCCCACGTGCTGTCACTCACATGGGCCCCTGACATCAAGAGCCTACCCCTGCTCACACACTCTCACACACTCACACACACACACACAAGCCTACCCCGCTTCGCTTTGGATTAGCGTCCTTCTCCTCCGCTACCTGCTTAGTTGTCAACATGCTGAAAACAAGGTTTTATTTAGCCATAGTTCAGTAGCGATAGTTCAGTAGCCATAGTTCAGTAGCGATAGTTCAGTAGAGAAAGTTTAGAGGCGATAGTTGAGTAGTGATAGTTCTGTAGAGATAGTTCAGAAGCGATAGTTCAATGTCGATAGTTTAGTGGCAATAGTATAGTGGTAATAGTTCAGTAGCGATAGTTCAGTGTCGATAGTTTAATGGCGATAGTTCATTAGTGATAGTTCAGCAGCAATAGTTTAGTGTCTATAGTTTAGTGGCAATAGTATAGTGGTGATAGTTCAGTAGAGATAGGTCATTGTCGATCATTTAGTGGCAAAAGTTTAGTAGCAATAGTTTAGTGGACATAGTTTAGTCGACATAGTTTAGTGTCGATAGTTCAGTAGCGATAGTAGAAGCAGATGGAATTTATTTAGTCAAGAAGTCAGTATTTTGGATGAGCTACTAACTACTTATAATATACTCTGGGTAAGGTTTGTTTTGATTTGATTTGATCTTCTTAACCCAAGCGTAAATTGCAGAAGACGGCGAAAATACTTAAGAAATAGAACCGTGTTTTAACTCTGAAGTTGACGTGCGTCTCATACTGAAGACAATTAGCAGTGCCTTTTCACCAGACACTGCCATTGGGCCCTGGCCTTAAGGACATAGTCCTCTTTGTCCTGTGTGTTCTCTGGGTGGATGGCCGTCTCCTCTGCCTGTTGTATGGATGGGCACGGTACGTTTGTGTGTGTGTGTGAGTGTGTGTGTGTGCGTGCGTGCGTGCGTGCATGCATGCGTGTGTGTGTGTGTGTGGTGTGATAAGGAAAGAAAGGATTGAAACAGAGGGGAAGTGAAGTGAGAAGAGAGTGCTGAGAGAGGAGATAAACAGAGAGAGAACAAGTGCCAGAAAGAGAGAAACAAGGAGGAGAGAGGGGAAAAAGGGAGGGAAAGAGAGAGAGTGAGTGATAAAAAGAGAGTGAGAGGCAAAGAAGAGAGAAAGAGAGAGGGAAGGAGTGGGAGAGTGAGGGAAAGAGAGAGAGAGAGAGAGTGAGAGAGTGAGGTAAAAAGAGAGAGAGTGGGAGAGTGAGAGATAGAGAGAGAGAGAGAAGCTTTAAGCCTTAGTGTAGCGTAGCGGAGTTTAATCTGCTCCTTCCCTCACACCAGCTCTCAGAGCCAGCTAACACACACACACACACACACACACACACACACACACACACACACACACACACACACACCTACACACATTACAAACACACATGTACCCATGCACACAGACACACGCACACACTCACACACACACACACACACGCTCACACTCACACACACACCTACAGAAGCTCTGCCATTACACACACATGTACCTGTGCACACACACACACACACACACACCTACACACACACACACACACACACACCTACACACATTACACACACACATGTACCCATGCACACAGACACACGCACACACTCACACACACACACACACGCTCACACTCACACACACACCTACAGAAGCTCTGCCATTACACACACACATGTACCCGTGCGCACACACACACACACACACACACACACACACATACACACACACACACACCTACAGAAGCTCTGTCATTATACACACACATGATCCCGTGCACACACACACACACACACACAAGCATACTCACAGAAGCTATGTTATTACACACACAGACATAAAGCCGTG
>NW_027666865.1:36465-41465 GCF_963457725.1 Sprattus sprattus | reverse complement strand
TCAGGTGTGGGGTTGGTAGAGTGTCAGGTGTGGGGTTAGTAGAGTGTCAGGTGTGGGGTTGGTAGAGTGTCAGGTGTGGGGTTGGTAGAGTGTCAGGTGTGGGGTGGGGTTGGTAGAGTGTCAGGTGTGGGGTTGGGTTGGTAGAGTGTCAGGTGTGGGGTGGGGTTGGTAGAGTGTCAGGTGTGGGGTTGGTAGAGTGTCAGGTGTGGGGTTGGGTTGGTAGAGTGTCAGGTGTGGGGTTGGGTTGGTAGAGTGTCAGGTGTGGGGTTGGTAGAGTGTCAGGTGTGGGGTTGGTAGAGTGTCAGGTGTGGGGTTGGTAGAGTGTCAGGTGTGGGGTTGGTAGAGTGTCAGGTGTGGGGTGGGGTTGGTAGAGTGTCAGGTGTGGGGTTGGGTTGGTAGAGTGTCAGGTGTGGGGTTGGGTTGGTAGAGTGTCAGGTGTGGGGTGGGGTTGGTAGAGTGTCAGGTGTGGGGTTGGTAGAGTGTCAGGTGTGGGGTTGGGTTGGTAGAGTGTCAGGTGTGGGGTTGGTAGAGTGTCAGGTGTGGGGTTGGGTTGGTAGAGTGTCAGGTGTGGGGTTGGTAGAGTGTCAGGTGTGGGGTTGGTAGAGTGTCAGGTGTGGGGTTGGTAGAGTGTCAGGTGTGGGGTTGGTAGAGTGTCAGGTGTGGGGTTGGTAGAGTGTCAGGTGTGGGGTTGGGTAGGTAGAGTGTCAGGTGTGGGGTTGGTAGAGTGTCAGGTGTGGGGTTGGTAGAGTGTCAGGTGTGGGGTTGGTAGAGTGTCAGGTGTGGGGTTGGGTTGGTAGAGTGACAGGTGTGGGGTTGGTAGAGTGTCAGGTGTGGGGTTGGTAGAGTGTCAGGTGTGGGGTTGGTAGAGTGTCAGGTGTGGGGTTGGTAGAGTGTCAGGTGTGGGGTTGGATTGGTAGAGTGTCAGGTGTGGGGTTGGTAGAGTGTCAGGTGTGGGGTTGGTAGAGTGTCAGGTGTGGGGTTGGTAGAGTGTCAGGTGTGGGGTTGGTAGAGTGTCAGGTGTGGGGTTGGGTTGGTAGAGTGTCAGGTGTGGGGTTGGTAGAGTGTCAGGTGTGGGGTTGGTAGAGTGTCAGGTGTGGGGTTGGGTTGGTAGAGTGTCAGGTGTGGGGTTGGATTGGTAGAGTGTCAGGTGTGGGGTTGGTAGAGTGTCAGGTGTGGGGTTGGGTTGGTAGAGTGTCAGGTGTGGGGTTGGTAGAGTGTCAGGTGTGGGGTTGGTAGAGTGTCAGGTGTGGGGTTGGTAGAGTGTCAGGTGTGGGGTTGGTAGAGTGTCAGGTGTGGGGTTGGGTAGGTAGAGTGTCAGGTGTGGGGTTGGTAGAGTGTCAGGTGTGGGGTTGGTAGAGTGTCAGGTGTGGGGTTGGTAGAGTGTCAGGTGTGGGGTTGGGTTGGTAGAGTGACAGGTGTGGGGTTGGTAGAGTGTCAGGTGTGGGGTTGGTAGAGTGTCAGGTGTGGGGTTGGTAGAGTGTCAGGTGTGGGGTTGGTAGAGTGTCAGGTGTGGGGTTGGATTGGTAGAGTGTCAGGTGTGGGGTTGGTAGAGTGTCAGGTGTGGGGTTGGTAGAGTGTCAGGTGTGGGGTTGGTAGAGTGTCAGGTGTGGGGTTGGTAGAGTGTCAGGTGTGGGGTTGGGTTGGTAGAGTGTCAGGTGTGGGGTTGGTAGAGTGTCAGGTGTGGGGTTGGTAGAGTGTCAGGTGTGGGGTTGGGTTGGTAGAGTGTCAGGTGTGGGGTTGGATTGGTAGAGTGTCAGGTGTGGGGTTGGTAGAGTGTCAGGTGTGGGGTTGGGTTGGTAGAGTGTCAGGTGTGGGGTTGGTAGAGTGTCAGGTGTGGGGTTGGGTTGGTAGAGTGTCAGGTGTGGGGTTGGTAGAGTGTCAGGTGTGGGGTTGGGTTGGTAGAGTGTCAGGTGTGGGGTTGGGTTGGTAGAGTGTCAGGTGTGGGGTTGGTAGAGTGTCAGGTGTGGGGTTGGGTTGGTAGAGTGTCAGGTGTGGGGTTGGTAGAGTGTCAGGTGTGGGGTTGGTAGAGTGTCAGGTGTGGGGTTGGGTTGGTAGAGTGTCAGGTGTGGGGTTGGTAGAGTGTCAGGTGTGGGGTTGGGTTGGTAGAGTGTCAGGTGTGGGGTTGGTAGAGTGTCAGGTGTGGGGTTGGGTTGGTAGAGTGTCAGGTGTGGGGTTGGGTTGGTAGAGTGTCAGGTGTGGGGTTGGGTTGGTAGAGTGTCAGGTGTGGGGTTGGTAGAGTGTCAGGTGTGGGGTTGGTAGAGTGTCAGGTGTGGGGTTGGTAGAGTGTCAGGTGTGGGGTTGGGTTGGTAGAGTGTCAGGTGTGGGGTTGGTAGAGTGTCAGGTGTTGGGTTGGTAGAGTGTCAGGTGTGGGGTTGGCAGAGTGTCAGGGCCCAGGTTTGACAGTATTCTGACAGGTGTTGCTGTAACCCCTCTTGTGTGGGAGACAGCAGGACCAGCTTATCAGCATAAAATACAGACTTTATTTTATTGTCCCTCTCTCTCTCACACACTCTTTTTCTCCCTCTCTTTACCCCCTTTCTCTCTCTCTCTGCCCCCCCCCCCCTGTTCTCCCTCCCTCTCTCTCTATCCCAGTCTCAGTAGAGGGTGTGTGTGAAGTAGTCTAGTTTCTCAGTAAAGGGTGTGTGTGAAGTAGTCTAGTTTCTCAGTAGAGGGTGTGTGTGAAGTAGTCTAGTTTCTCAGTAGAGGGTGTGTGTGAAGTAGTCTAGTTTCTCAGTAGAGGGTGTGTGTGAAGTAGTCTAGTTTCTCAGTAGAGGGTGTGTGTGAAGTAGTGTTGTTTCTCAGTAGAGGGTGTGTGTGAAGTAGTCTAGTTTCTCAGTAGAGGGTGTGTGTGAAGTAGTCTAGTTTCTCAGTAGAGGGTGTGTGTGAAGTAGTCTAGTTTCTCAGTAGAGGGTGTGTGTGAAGTAGTGTTGTTTCTCAGTAGAGGGTGTGTGTGAAGTAGTCTAGTTTCTCAGTAGAGGGTGTGTGTGAAGTAGTCTAGTTTCTCAGTAGAGGGTGTGTGTGAAGTAGTCTAGTTTCTCAGTAGAGGGTGTGTGTGAAGTAGTCTAGTTTCTCAGTAGAGGGTGTGTGTGAAGTAGTGTTGTTTCTCAGTAGAGGGTGTGTGTGAAGTAGTCTAGTTTCTCAGTAGAGGGTGTGTGTGAAGTAGTCTAGTTTCTCAGTAGAGGGTGTGTGTGAAGTAGTCTAGTTTCTCAGTAGAGGGTGTGTGTGAAGTAGTGTTGTTTCTCAGTAGAGGGTGTGTGTGAAGTAGTCTAGTTTCTCAGTAGAGGGTGTGTGTGAAGTAGTGTTGTTTCTCAGTAGAGGGTGTGTGTGAAGTAGTCTAGTTTCTCAGTAGAGGGTGTGTGTGTAGTAGTGTTGTTTCTCAGTAGAGGGTGTGTGTGAAGTAGTCTAGTTTCTCAGTAGAGGGTGTGTGTGTGAAGTAGTCTAGTTTCTCAGTAGAGGGTGTGTGTGAAGTAGTCTAGTTTCTCAGTAGAGGGTGTGTGTGTGAAGTAGTGTTGTTTCTCAGTAGAGGGTGTGTGTGAAGTAGTGTTGTTTCTCAGTAGAGGGTGTGTGTGAAGTAGTGTTGTTTCTCAGTAGAGGGTGTGTGTGTGTGTAGTAGTCTAGTTTCTCAGTAGAGGGTGTGTGTGAAGTAGTCTAGTTTCTCAGTAGAGGGTGTGTGTGAAGTAGTCTAGTTTCTCAGTAGAGGGTGTGTGTGTAGTAGTGTTGTTTTTCAGTAGAGGGTGTGAAGTAGTGTTGTTTCTCAGTAGAGGGTGTGTGTGAAGTAGTCTAGTTTCTCAGTAGAGGGTGTGTGTGTGAAGTAGTCTAGTTTCTCAGTAGAGGGTGTGTGTGAAGTAGTCTAGTTTCTCAGTAGAGGGTGTGTGTGAAGTAGTCTAGTTTCTCAGTAGAGGGTGTGTGTGAAGTAGTCTAGTTTCTCAGTAGAGGGTGTGTGTGAAGTAGTCTAGTTTCTCAGTAGAGGGTGTGAAGTAGTGTTGTTTCTCAGTAGAGGGTGTGTGTGTGAAGTAGTGTTGTTTCTCAGTAGAGGGTGTGTGTGAAGTAGTCTAGTTTCTCAGTAGAGGGTGTGTGTGAAGTAGTCTAGTTTCTCAGTAGAGGGTGTGTGTGTGAAGTAGTCTAGTTTCTCAGTAGAGGGTGTGTGTGAAGTAGTCTAGTTTCTCAGTAGAGGGTGTGTGTGAAGTAGTCTAGTTTCTCAGTAGAGGGTGTGTGTGAAGTAGTCTAGTTTCTCAGTAGAGGGTGTGTGTGAAGTAGTCTAGTTTCTCAGTAGAGGGTGTGTGTGAAGTAGTGTTGTTTCTCAGTAGAGGGTGTGTGTGAAGTAGTCTAGTTTCTCAGTAGAGGGTGTGTGTGTAGTAGTGTTGTTTCTCAGTAGAGGGTGTGTGTGAAGTAGTCTAGTTTCTCAGTAGAGGGTGTGTGTGTGAAGTAGTCTAGTTTCTCAGTAGAGGGTGTGTGTGAAGTAGTCTAGTTTCTCAGTAGAGGGTGTGTGTGTGAAGTAGTGTTGTTTCTCAGTAGAGGGTGTGTGTGAAGTAGTGTTGTTTCTCAGTAGAGGGTGTGTGTGAAGTAGTGTTGTTTCTCAGTAGAGGGTGTGTGTGTGTGTAGTAGTCTAGTTTCTCAGTAGAGGGTGTGTGTGAAGTAGTCTAGTTTCTCAGTAGAGGGTGTGTGTGAAGTAGTCTAGTTTCTCAGTAGAGGGTGTGTGTGTAGTAGTGTTGTTTTTCAGTAGAGGGTGTGAAGTAGTGTTGTTTCTCAGTAGAGGGTGTGTGTGAAGTAGTCTAGTTTCTCAGTAGAGGGTGTGTGTGTGAAGTAGTCTAGTTTCTCAGTAGAGGGTGTGTGTGAAGTAGTCTAGTTTCTCAGTAGAGGGTGTGTGTGAAGTAGTCTAGTTTCTCAGTAGAGGGTGTGTGTGAAGTAGTCTAGTTTCTCAGTAGAGGGTGTGTGTGAAGTAGTCTAGTTTCTCAGTAGAGGGTGTGAAGTAGTGTTGTTTCTCAGTAGAGGGTGTGTGT
>NW_027666865.1:10000-12500 GCF_963457725.1 Sprattus sprattus | reverse complement strand
CACACACACACACACACACACACACACACACACACACGTCGTACCAGAGTAAGTGCTGCTTCCACCACGGTCCACACCACACACACACACATCACACACACACACACACACACACACACACACACACACACACGTCGTACCAGAGTAAGTGCTGCTTCCACCACGGTCCACACCACACCACACACACACACACACACACACACACACACACACATCACACACACACACACACACACACACACACGTCGTACCAGAGTAAGTGCTGCTTCCACCACGGTCCACTGCATGAGCGGGCGGGGGCGCCGTGGGTGAGGGCACTGGGGGGAGAACACGGGGGGGGGATTACACCGGGGGGGAAGGTACAGGGGGGTAGGGGGGGCGTAAGTGGGCAAAGGGGTCTAGTGTGCGACTGAACTAGTGTACAGAGGAGGTAGAGCAGAGATTGGGCCACACCCATAAGATCCCATACTCAATGATTCACAGCGCTCAATCCAATTGGACAGATGTCTGAAATCATTACAATACTCAACATGTTGATTTTAAGGACTTTTCCAGGACATTGCTTATTTAGTGAAATAATTGAGCGTATCATTCAGTGGTGGAAAGCTACGCTGGAGAGTTGATTAACATTCCCCAGACGTCCACACACACACACACACACACACACACACACACACACACACACCCCAGACGTCCCTGCTTCCCCTCCTCGTCAAGCCTCGTCTGTGCTCGTTGAAAGAACCAATCGGATTCAGCCGTCTCCCATTCACTTAATTAAATTGTATTTGCAGAGGACATTTCTTCTTCACAAAGGACATTGAGTGTGTGTGTGTGTGTGTGTGCGTGTGTGTGTGTGTGTGTGTGTGTGTGGGTGCCATTAAGCCAGACACAGGACTTTAATTCATCTCAGATGAATTACTGTCGCCCACACCGCAGGGCTTCTAGTTGCAGCTAATACAAAATATATTAATGTTTAATCCCCCCAGGACTTTGATCAGACAGCCACGGTGTGTGTATGTGTGTGTGTGTGTGTGTGTGGGGTGCTGTTTCCACTGTTCCAAAAGACGGACAGATGAATAATAGAAGATTGGATCATAAAGTGGAGTTCTGGCGAGTCTGCTGGGCTGAGTGTTTATGTTGAAGCCACGGGCTGTTTATTCTCCTCCACCCAGCACCTCCCAGCACAACACGCAGGGAGCAATGCACCTCCCTAGTCTCCTCCTCCACCCAGCACCACCCAACACCGCAGGCAGGGAGCAATGCACCTCCCTAGTCTCCTCCTCCACCCAGCACTGCCCGCAGGGAGCAATGCACCGCCCTAGTCTCCTCCTCCACCCAGCACCTCCCTCCTAGTCTCCTCCTCCAGTAGAACATCAGAGCCTGTGTGAATGCAGACAGACAGACTCCAGCAAAGACAACGCACCACAGCACTGAAGGAGATCCTAGAACAGAGATAGGTTCTAATCTAAAGAAGGTTCTAGAAGACTCCAGCAAAGAGAACTCAGTATAGCACAGAAGAGATTCTAGCATCTCTGCAAGGTTCTAATCTAAAGAAGGTTCTAGAAGCCCCAGCACTGCTTTCCTGTGTTCTATGCATGGTTCCTGTGTTCTATGCATGGTTCCTGTGTTCTATGCATGGTTATTGTGTTCTGTGCGTGGTTCTTGTCTTAGAGTCAACCTGATTGAGCCAGTTTTACTGCAAGCTTGGAGATGAGCTTTGCACTGCACACACACACACACACACACACACACACACACACACTCACAGTATCTCGACTCTTACTCAATGCATATGTATCTTGCTGTGCAGGCCTCATCTTTAAATAAGTGGTTGCATGGATGTAATGATATATTTGAGAATGTTTCCTGTTTCCAGTTTCCTGACACGTACACTCTCACAGACACACACACACACACTCTTTCTCTCTCCACACACTCACACACACCCTTCCACTCTCAGCACACACACACGAGTCTCTCCAAACACACACACACCCTTCCACTCTGAGCACTCACACACACACACAAGTCTCTCCACACACTCACCCCCTTCCACTATGAGCACACACACACACACACACACACACACAAAAGAGTCTTTCCACACACACACATCCTTCCACTATGAGCACACACACACACACACACACACACAAGTCTCTCCACTCATACACAAACACCCTTGCACTCTGAGCACAAACACACAAACACACACACTCTCTCTCCACACACTCTCTCACTCCTTCCCTCTCTCCACTGATGGCTCCAGGGTCTGTGTGGTTGTCTGCCACTCAGTTGCTGTCATGGCAACACAGGCTTCACATGACATCATCAAACTGCTCAAAGGGTGACTAAACATTCTGTCTGCTGCCTTTTGCCCTGGCCCCGCCCCCTACACTGCCTGCTGCCGGATCTGATTGGCTGTGGTAGGCCTTACGGAACTCTCCGACAACCAAGTGTCTGTGGACATGGAACGCAGCAAATCCCCAACCTCAGGTAA
>NW_027666865.1:5000-7500 GCF_963457725.1 Sprattus sprattus | reverse complement strand
TGTGTGTGTGTGTGTGTGTGTTTGTGTGTGTGTGTGTGTGTGTGTGTGTGTGTGTGTGTGTGTGTGTATGTGTGTGTGTGTGTGTGTGTGTATGTGTGTGTGTGTGTGTGTGTGTGTGTGCGCGTGTGTGTGTGTGTGTTTGTGATTGTGTGTATTTGTTTATGTGTGTACTTGTGTGTGTGTGAGTGTGTGTGTGTGTGTGTGTGTGTGTGCGTGCATATATGTGTGTGTGTGTGTGTGTGTGTGTGTGTGTTTGTGATTGCAGTACCCTACCACCCCTCTCTGCACGGTGACCAGCGTGCTCAGGGGGACTCCCTGTCCAGCATGAGGTCCAGTCACTGCAGTCCAGTCTTTTACCTGCTGGACACTGGTAAGAGGGGGCCCTGTTACCCTGGCAACCTGCCACCTTTGACCTCTCACCCTGTGTGACCCCACCATGCCTTTCCCACCTCCTGTCCGGTCGTGTGCCATCGCCACCATGCAGTGGAGTGACGCATGCTGTTGTGTGTGTGTGTGTGTGTGTGTGTGTGTGTGTGTGTGTGTCTGTGTGTTTGAGTTCAAACGCATATTTCCAGCCACGTTTAATGCTAATTTAGTGTGGTAAGGGGCATGTGTGTTGTGTGTGTATATTGTTTGTGTTTATATGCCTTCTTGTGTGAGTATGTGTCTATATGTGTGTGTGTGTGTGTGTGTGTGTGTGTGTGTGTGTGTGTGTGTGTGTGTGTGTGTGTGTGTGTGTTTATTGTATATGTGTGTGGATTCTGCAGAGTCTGGCCTTGTTAGAAGGTGGTGAGGTGTTGCTTGTCCCCTTCCAAGCCCTAACACACACACACACACACACACACACACACACACACACACACACACACACACACACGCACACACACACACACACCTCCTCCTCCTGTCAGTCTGAGCACCTCACCAACCAGCTCACATCCACACCCAGTCCAGCTTATATGACATCACCTCCTTAGCAACCACATGGCAACCAATGATCAGAGCCTCTGTGGGCTCCGACACCTGACACGCTCATTGCATGTAACACATTGGGCCCCAATGCAATGGGTGGAAACCATTGGTGCTGGTTGCCCAGTGGTCACTAAGCATACAAGCTTACGTGTTGTGTTTCCATGGCAGTAGTGTAGTTCACTCCCATCCTCACCGAGGTAACCATGGTAACCTCATCTGTCAGTCAACTCCAGGTGTTTTTGTGGAGCATGGAGATTAAAGGTCCCTCATGTGTTACATGAGGAGAATGTTACATCTCTTGTTTTTGGTTTGGTTTGGTTTTACTCCGGGTACATCTCTCCCCAAAATAACAACTCCCTGACAGAAGTGTTGACCCCTGGGACCGTAATTACACAAGGGAACCTTCCAGAGCGGAACCTTCCAGAGCGGAACCCTCCAGAGGGGAACCTTCCAGAACGGAACCTTCCAGAGCGGAACCTTCCAGAGCGGAACCTTCCAGAACGGAACCTTCAAGAGCGGAACCCTCCAGAGCGGAACCTTCCAGAGCGGAACCCTCCAAAGCGGAACCTTCCAGAGCAGAGCCTTCCAGAACGGAACCCTCCAGAACGGAACCTTCAAGAGCGGAACCCTCCAGAGCGGAACCTTCCAGAGCGGAACCCTCCAAAGCGGAACCTTCCAGAGCAGAACCTTCCAGAACGGAACCCTCCAGAGCGGAACCTTCCAGAGTGGAACCTTCCAGAGCGGAACCTTCCAGAGCGGAACCTTCCAGAGCGGACTCAGCATGGAATCTCAGAACGGTGGAACGGTGGAACAGCGGAGACCGCAATGACTGGACTCTCAGAAATGTCTCTCACACACACACACACACACACACACACACACACACACACACACACACACACAATCCTTTTTTCACATCTATTTTCCTGAAGACAGACCTCAGACTGTGACTGGTCAGCCTGAGAGTGCTGTGGTCTGTGATTGGTTGAGCTCAGAGTGTGTTCTGTATCACCCGTCGCAGAAGAGGAGAGAAGAGAAGAGAAGAGAAGAGAAGAGAAGAGAAGAGAAGAGAAGAGAAGAGAAGAGAAGAGAAGAGAAGAGTAGAGAACAGAAGAGAAGAGAAGAGATCAGGAGAGCTGAGACATTGGAGCCACTAGTTACTGACGTCCAACCGCTCCTCAAGAGCATATTCATGTTGGGACTCGTTTCATTCATTGAGAAGTCTGGACACACACACACACGCACACACACACACACACCCACCCACACACACACATGTTTGAGGTGTGCTTTCATCCCATCCAGTTTCCTGTACCTTGCAGTTTATTACTGCAAAATGCTTGCAAAATGTGGAAACTCCTTTTTTCAGTTTGTTGAAAAAAATTATGTTTGGATGTGGTTAGTTTGGTGTGTGTGTGTGTATGTGTGTGTGTGTGTGTGTGTGTGTGTGTGTGTGTGTGTGTGTGTGTGTGTGTGTGTGTGTGTGTGTGTGTGTGTGTGTGTGTGTGTGTGTGTGCTTCAGGTTCAA
>NW_027666867.1:0-7500 GCF_963457725.1 Sprattus sprattus | reverse complement strand
TTAAACTCTGTGGTGGTACTGCTCTATCTCTCTCTAGAGTAAGCCCTCTGTGGTGGTACTGCTCTATCTCTCTTTAAACTCTGTGGTGGTACTGCTCTATCTCTCTTTAAACTCTGTGGTGGTACTGCTCTCTCTCTCTTTAAAATGGAGGTACAGTGCTGCAGATAAGCAGCATTATGGGACAAGACAGTCCAGTGTGTTAACAGAGGCCTCTCTTCTCAGCTGTATAGGATCTGTGTGTTTACAGAGAACTCTCTTCTCAGCCGTATAGGATCTGTGTGTATAAAGAGAACTCTCTTCTTAGCTTTATAGGATCTGTGTGTATAAAGATAACTCTCTTCTCCGCTGTATAGGATATGTGTGTGTAAAGAGAACTCTCTTCTCAGCTGTATAGGATCTGTGTGTATAAAGATAACTCTCTTCTCAGCTGTATAGGATCTGTGTGTATAAAGATAACTCTCTTCTCAGCTGTATAGGATCTGTGTGTTAACAGAGAACTCTCTTTTTAGCTGTATAGGATCTGTGTGTTAAAAGATAACTCTCTTCTTAGCTGTAAAGGATCTGTGTGTATAAAGAGAACTCTCTTCTCAGCTGTATAGGATCTGTGTGTTAAAATAGAACTCTCTTTTAGCTGTATAGGATCTCGGTGTTAAAAGAGAACTCTCTTCTCAGCTGTATAGGATCTGTGTGTATACAGATAACTCTCTTCTCAGCTGTATAGGATCTGTGTGTTAACGGATAACTCTCTTCTCAGCTATATAGGATCTGAGGAGAACAACAGGAGAGGCACTGGTCACCGTTGTGTATGGCTGTCACAATAGCAAACAAACTCTGACTATTTTTAAACCTGACAGGCAATTTTCTCCCGATGTGCTTTTAATTTAGAGAACATATCAGCAGCCATGGCTATGGCTTATCTGTGCTTGTTATGGGAGAGGGGAAAAACGCTCTGCATGTTTTAGCTGTCTCTTACTTCAGCCGAGACTGATTATTCACAACCCTCTTGAGAATGTGTGTGTATGTGTGTTTGTATGTGTGTGTGTGTGTGTATGTGTATGTGGGTGTGTGTGTGTGTGTGTGTGTGTGTGTGTGTGTGTGTGTGTGTGTGTGTGTGTGTGTGTGTGTGTGTGTGTGTGTGTGTGTGTGTGTGTGTGTGTGTGTGTGTGTGTGTGTGTGTGTGTGTGTGTGTTTTACCTTTCAACTTCCTGTCGGAACCATCAGTTTAAGCAACCTCTTCAACACGTATTAAGTGTTGGCATTAGTGCTTTAGGATTAAATGAAGGTGGGGAATAGGGAATGTAGCTGCTGATGGCTAAATGTTTTATGTGAAGATAGAGTTAAGTCAATCAGTGTAATTATTTGATAATGTCAGCACTTTCCAAATGCTATTATGCAGGCAACAATTAGTTTCAGTCTGTGAACACGCTCACATACTGGCAGAACAAAAGACAAAAAGACAAAGTGAAGGAGAGAAAGAGACAAAGACCACATCTGTGAGACATTGTCTATGTACCTGAAGGGAACCTGAGAAACAGCAGGTCAGATAAGAGGGGGTCTGATTCCTATTTATGTGGATGGGTCTGATTCCCTTTAATGTGGATGGGTCTGATTCCTATTAATGTGGATGGGTCTGATTCCTATTAATGTGGATGGGTCTGATTCCTATTAATGTGGATGGGTCTGATTCCCTTTAATGTGGATGGGTCTGATTCCTATTCATGTGGATGGGTTTGATTCCTATTCATGTGGATGGGTCTGATTCCTATTAATGTGGATGGGTCTGATTCCTATTAATGTGGATGGGTCTGATTCCTATTAATGTGGATGGGTATGATTCCCGGATGGGTCTGATTCCTATGTATGTGGATGGGTCTGATTCCTATTTATGTGGATGGGTCTGATTCCTATTAATGTGGATGGGTCTGATTCCTATTTATGTGGATGGGTTTCTTTGATTGCAACTCTCAATGGACCCTCTGCTTATGGATGCGACGAAGGCTTACAGATGGTTAGTTCAACCTGTCCATCTCTGTCCCTCTGTGTGTCCCTCTGTCTGTGTGTGTGTGTGTGTGTGTGTGTGTGTGTGTGTGTGTGTGTGTGTGTGTGTGTGTGTGTGTGTGTGTGTGTGTGTGTGTGTGTGTGTGTGTGTGTGTGCTTGGATAGGCTGCTTCATAATGCTATATGTATCTTTTTTATCTCTTTTCCTGGAAAGCAGAGAGAGGTTGTCAGCTCTGATCATCTTTGATCTGAGAGAGTGATGATGGGCCTTGTGTAAGTGTATGTTCCTCCTCTAGAACAGGGTGGCTTATGGAATATAGGACATATGACAACACACACAGATACACACACACACACACACATACACACACTCACACTCACTCACACTCACTCACACACTCACTTACTTGTACATTCCCTCACTGTATTATGGGATATAGCACAATATAGTTCACAATGTCCTATTGGAGACAATTTACAAGATGCTCTCTGTCCATGAAGTCCTTCTCAGGTTTGATTCTCAGAGCTACACAATCACCTTTGATCACATTATTACTCTGTGATTTCACTGTTTTCAGTGTACTTCACTAATTTCAGTAAACATCACTGATTTCATTATACTTCACTGATTTCAGTATACTTCACTGATTTCAGTATACTTTACTGGTTACTAGAGGTAATCTGATGACACGCACACAGCCTTCATGACCGCATCCTTAATGTGACATACCAAAACATCATGTGACAAGCAGATGGTTTGATGCTGCATATATGTGCTGTGTGTGTTACTTCAAATCTAGAGAGTTTGTAAGTCTCCTGTCACATTTCCCCTTTGCGTAGACGAAAGCTGAAAATCATTAAAGACACATTAGATTTATCCTTTAGAGCAAATATGTTGCCTGAATTGATAAATACATTTTAGATTAATATATTTAATATAGATAGATTTAATCCTTTCTCTAAACATCCTAATGCAGCTTCATCCATGCAGCACACCACCACACACACTCTCCCACACACACACACACACACACACACACACACACACACACACACACACACACACACACACACACACACACACACACACACACACACACACACACACACACACACATTCATACACCACCACCACACACACACACACACACAAACCAACACCACACACACACACACACACCACCAAACACACACACACAACTACACTCACACACACACACAAATACACATAGTCCTCCTGTCTCAGCTCTGTGCCATTTTATGCACTTGGCATGCCGACTGCAGTGTGCAGTGTATGAGTTCTCCTGGGAGGGTTAGAGGTCTTTCTGCACACACACACACACACACACACACACACACACACACACACACACACACACAAATCTGATGATCAAATCTGCATCGCTGAATCTGCTCTCTGCTGCTCTCTCCATCTATCTGTCTATCTGCTCACTAAAATGATCAGAATCCCAGCTCCATGTGTGAGGGCCTGATGCATGAAGGTCAACCTGCTTAATCAATCTCTGCTGAAGTGGGCTGGATAGAACAGCCGCTCCCCTTTGATGTTGGAAATTGATGTAAATGCATGTTGCCCAAGTGAATTAATTCGAAAGCATCGCTCTCACATCCACACACAGATACACACACACACACACACACACACACACACACACACACACACACACACACACTCTCACTCTCGAACTAGCTGATTTACTCTCACACTCACTGTCTCTCGATCCATTTCTCTCCCAGAGTCTATCTGCAACCGCCACTTACAGAAGACACACTCACACTGCTGCCACACAGCCCCAAAAATACTGGCTTCAAGCGAATCATCATAACGCACGCACACACACACACACACACACACACACACACACACACACACACACACACACACACACACACACACACACACACACACACACACACACACACACACACACACACACACACACAGAGATCATCATAATGTTCATCTGTGTCTATTCAGCACTTATTAAAGTGCAAGACTTGCTGCTCAATCTCAGGTTATTATCAGATGGTGAATTGGGAGGCTGGGAGGGAGGAAGAGTACAGCTGAACGCCTCATCATCCATCATCCTCGGCATACGGCAGGCCTACAGGAAGATTAGGATCCACAGGAGGTGGTCAGCAAGGCCTACAGGAGGATTAGGATCCACAGGAAGTGGTCTGGTCTGGCCTGTCAGCTAGACATCAAAAAGACAGCCTCCATTCCTTTCTCTCCTCCTTTGCGTTGTTCATCCGAGCCCACGGCCGCTGTTGTCTCTCCTCTCTGACATCACAAAGGCTGCTATCTTTCTGTCTCTTTGTCTGACTCCTCTTCGGCAGGTGTTCTGTGTGGTCCGGTTCCGGTACTGTATGGATGTGTCTATGATACTGGATGGATGTGTCTATGGTACTGTATGGATGGGTCTATGGTACTGTATGGATGGGTCTATGGTACTGTATGGATGTGTCTATGGTGCTGTATGGATCTGTCTACGGTACTGTATGGATGGGTCTATGGTACTGTATGGATCTGTCTACGGTACTGTATGGATGTGTCTATGGTACAGTATGGATCTGTCTACGGTACTGTATGGATGTGTCTATGGTACTGTATGGATGGGTTTATGATGCTGTATGGATGTGTCTATGGTACTGTATGGATGTGTCTATGGTACTGTATGGATGGGTCTATGATGCTGTATTGATGTGTATATGGTACTGTATTGATGTGTCTATGGTACTGTATTGATGTGTCTATGGTACTGTATGGATGTGTCTATGGTACTGTATGGATGTGTCTATGGTACTATATGGATGGGTCTTTGGTACTGTATGGATGGGTCTATGGTACTGTATGGATGTGTCTATGGTACTGTATGGATGGGTCTATGGTACTGTATGGATGGGTCTATGATGCTGTATGAATGTGTATATGGTACTGTATGGATGGGTCTATGGTACTGTATGGATGTGTCTATGGTACTGTATGGATGGGTCTATGGTACTGCATGGATGGGTCTATGATGCTGTATGAATGTGTATATGGTACTGTATTGATGTGTATATGGTACTGTATTGATGTGTCTATGGTACTGTATGGATGGGTCTATGGTACTGTATGGATGAGTCTATGGTACAGTATGGATCTGTATACGGTGCTGTATGGGTGGGTCTATGTTACTGTATGGATCTGTCTACGGTGCTGTATGGGTGGGTCTATGGTACTGTATGGATCTGTCTACGGTGCTGTATGGGTGGGTCTATGGTACTGTATGGATCTGTCTACGGTGCTGTATGGGTGTGTCTACGCGTGTCCATGCATTATTTAAACAGCAGGCGACTCTGGACTGGACATGTGCCGTATCACACTGATGCCAGATAAGACCACTGACAGCTCCTATCTGGAACTAAGCAGTCAGCACACTCAGTCCACACACACACACACACACACACACACACACACACACACACACACACACACACACACACACACACACACACACACACACACACACACACACACACACACACACACTCACACTCAGTCCAAACTGTCAGTTTCCACCGGCTCTTTATCACACAGCGCAGTCACTGAAAGCGCTTTCCCCGTGTTTGTTTATCTTTAAGTAATTATCGGTATCAGATCACTGTGTACATGTTTTCTGTTCCAATCACGCAGCGGCCGCCAAGGCTGTAGATTCAAACGCGCCATCCATCTTATTGTTGGCTAACGATTCAAGCCAGCCTGGGACCTCCCCCTTTTGTGTGGGTCTACATGATTAGCGGACGACTAATCAGTCGCTAGCACAGACGCGCACTCACTGTGTGTTTTGTGTTGAGCAAGCTATTAGCGCGCTAGCCCTCAAACTAATTGGATTACAGATTTTGTACCGCGTGTGAAAGTGTGTGAGAGGGAGAAGGACAGTGATCCTGTGAGAGGATGGATCAGGTGGGTGGATCAATCTGGCAGAAGGGTCGGCAGGTGGATCAACAGAAGGAACGGTCTTTTTAAAAGAAAGAGCTCAACGTGACAGGGATAGGATAGGAGACGTTAATGGACACTTCCTTTTTGACAGTTTTGAGGTGTTCTACTCTCTCTCTCACACAGACACACACACACACACACAGACACACAGACACAGATACACACACACACACACACAGACACACACAGACACACACACACACACAGACACACACACACACACACACACACACACACACACACACACACATCACTCTTTGAGCTGTGGAATCATCAAACACTCCGTTCCATCTGTGAGCACCGTCGCTCCCGTCTTACCCAGAGTTTTCATCATTTCCATAGCGACTCAGATCAATTTTTAATTATGGGCGTCAACAAGCACCCCCCCCCCCCCCTCCCCCCTCCCCCCCTCTTCTCCCTCATCTCCCTCTTCTCTCGCTCCCCCCGTCCCCTCCTAATCCCTCTCTTGTGAAAGTGCAATCTAATAGAGCTGACAGACCACAGCTATGCAGATAAAGAGGCCGATCGAGAGGCCACAGACCAGGGGCTAATGGCATCTGACAACAGGTCGAAAAGGCGTGACTCCAGCAAAGCATGGATCTAATCAGCGTGTTGACAGACAGAGGATGCTGTGTCCTTTGTATTAGGTGGCTGTCATTACAAGCAAAACTTGCCTTGTGTGTGTGTGTGTGTGTGCGTGTGCGTGTGAATGCGCGCGCGCGTGTGTGTGTGTGTGTGTGTGTGCGTACAGTAGACCCAAGATTCACATTCTGTGGGCGTAATTGTTTTCTGCATGAGGAGGCACTGAAAAGAGATTGTCTGAGTGAATATCCTAGTTTTCTTATGCTTAATATTCATCTGAATTACCTTTCAATTTGTTTCCTTCAGTGACTTAATCTGAATCTCTAAGGGAAAACAGAACTGGTTAAGGATTATTTTCCGTACTAATCAAGATAGGGTTTTTCTACAAACCATTCTCAGGGAAGATTATGTAAATATTATTTATTATTAAAAAACCTGTTCTGCATTTGAGTTGTGAGACATTGAGGCTAAAGTTTAAAAATGGATTAAAAAAAAACAAAGGCAATGCCTTCTGTCTCTGTCTGCTTTGGATGGGCTTCCTCTCACAGTACGAGGCTGATGTTTGAGTCTTCTCTTAACCTGCCACAAATTCCTTCCTTAACCACACTGGGATGGTTTATCTCTTTAAGCCACTGCTCTCTATCTCTCCCTCTCTCTCTCTCTCTCACTCTATCGCTCTCTCTCTCTCTCTCTCACTCTATCTCTCTCTCTCACTCCGGGCATCAGCAGTGCATCAGAGTGGGTTCAAAGCAACACTGCTCCGCCATGTATTTTTCACCATTTATCAAAACTATTGATCCCATCGGGGTGTCTGGGGAGAGATTTAAACCAGCAGTGGGCCTCTATCCGTCGTCTGCGTGGAGCAAGGGCAGAGCAGTCCCTTTTACTCTCTCAGTAACTCATTCTTTCCAGTCGAGTTG